>NC_058130.1:599418188-599477223 GCF_016433145.1 Gracilinanus agilis | reverse complement strand
TCTATATATATATATATATATATATATATATATATATATATATATATATATATATATATATATATATAGACATTACCAATAGATAGTGATTTGGACCAATAACTAAAGAGCAGGATAAGTGTGGACTGGATTGTTTTGGGTTAGTCTTTGAGTTCTTTTAATGATTCCAAGTTTCTCACTAAAAGCAACACTCCTTTTTTATTTTAACACAAATATTCTTTTGGAGATGCCATATGGTTACAAATTCTGTAGTACCCCTGAATAAATAAAGTTGATCACCATCTAAAGGACAGTAGAGAAATGAATGGTGAATGAAAATCACTGCAGTGTAAAACAGTTGAAAGCTGGTACAACAGAAACATATAAAGAAAAGAGAAGTCTCATCAGAAGAGGCAAACCAATCATTTAACAAAAGCATAGGAGAGCAGGTAGGTAGCTTGTATTCTGACTTGACTTACCACAAAATGTCAAAAGAGCTAGAGGAATGTCAACAGAATGGTGTTTGGATCCACTGTAAAGGATTTAGAAGAGGACACTAAATGTTGTGTGGTATTAACAAAGCATAGAAAGGTCTATGATCTGTATTCTTAGAGGGAGTACCTGCTTTGTTGAAGTGACAGGTCTTTTGAAATATTGAAGAATCATAGATTTAAAACTGTTATGTCCCTTACACATTGAGGAGTGTCTTGGAGCCAGATCATTTAGGAAGATTTGATTGTTAAATTTTCATTATGACTAATTACAACTCAAAAAATTGGCAAACACTACAAATCAGAACTTGATTTATTAGTTCTTTTGATTGACAAGGCTTTAAAAAATCAATGAAGAAAATGTTAATACTTATTAAACTTAAAAGTGTAGCAAGAATATATTTTGTGGGGAGAGCTGGTTGTTAAATATTTACCAATACACTCATGGCCCCAGAGATAATCTTTCATCCTTATATGGAATATTATATTGGCATATATACATATAAGTACATATGTATATGCACATATAAACTTTTATTTTATATATCAGAAAGCCTAAGTCCCTAAAAGTTGAGCAACTTGCCATTGTTCACACAGCTAAGTTGAGACTTTATCCCAAGTCTGCTTAATCTATGTCCAATTGCCCATTCTATGACATTATTTAATGCAGTTGCAGGGCTCTTGTCACAGTGGCTATACACAAATGCAGGTCTCAGTCCTAGGTTATAGTTTCAGGGTAAAGAGGAGCAATAACTAACACATACTAGTGCTTGAGGTTGCAGGGGAGCAGGGAACCTGGGTCACAATTCCAAAGGGAAAAAAATATTTGTGATTGCTCACAGAATAGAGCATGGGCTTAGAAACTATTAAACACACCATTCCATAGATCTTAATACAATGGAGGAACTAAAAACTTATAGATCCTCAGAGCTAGCTCTGAAGGCAACTACACGAAGTACCTGAAGCTTAGAACAGTGCTTGCCTTCACCACAGGAAGAGGGATCAATTTAAAAAATGTTAATAGTGTTTTAAATTAAAAGATAAGAAAAAGTTGAAAAATGAGCAAACAACAACAAAAAAGCAACTCAAAAAAGTTATTTTGGTGAAAGGGAAGACCAAAACACAAACTCAGAAGAGAACAAAGAAGTCAACATTGCTGTATCCAAAGCCTCCTAGAAAAATATGAATTGCTCTCAAGCCAAAAAAGAAGTACTGGAGAAGTTCAAAAAGGATTTTAAAAAACCAAATAAGAGAGGTAGAAGAAAATTGAGTGAAAAAATGAGAGTGAGAGAGCAAAATCACGAACAAAGTCAACAACTTGATAAAGGAGACACAAAAAAATACTGAAAAAATTAACACCTTCAAAAACAGAATAGGCCAACTGCCCAAAATGGCACAAATATTTGCTGAAAAGCACTCTTTAAAAGGCAAAATTGGCAACAAGGAAAAAGAGGGACAAAAATTAATTGAGGAGAAGAATTCTTTAAAAAGAAGAATTTAGCCAAATGGAAAAGGAGATACAAAAGGTTGCTGAAGAAAATAATGCCTTAAAAATTAGAATTGGGGAAGTGGAAGCTCATTATTCCATAAGATATCAAGAAACAATCAAACATAGTCAAAAGAATGAAAAAAATAGAAGAATGTGAAATGTCTCATGGGAAAAACAACTGACCTGGAAAATAAATACAGAAAAGATAATCTAAGAATTCTTGAACATCCTGAAAGCTATGATTAAAAAAAGTAATTAAAATCTTAGACACCATCTTTTAAGAAATTATCAAGGAAGATTGCCCTCATAGTCTAGAACTGGAAGGAAAAAGAGATACTGAAAGAATTAATGGATCACCTCCTGAAAAAGATCCTAAAAAGATAACTCCCATTATTCTCATATACAAATTCTAGAACTCCAAGGTCAAGGAGAAAATATTGCAATCAGACTAAAAGAAACAATTCAAATATCTTGGAACCACGGTCAGGATAACACAATATTTATTGTTTTCTCCATTAAAGGATCAGAGGGCCTGGAATATGATATTACAGAGGGCAAAGGAATTAGGCCTTCAACCAAGAATCACTTACCTAGCAAAACTGAACACAGTCTTTTAGAGGAAAAAATGGGGATTCAATAAAATAGAGGACTTTCAAATATCCCTGATGAACAGACCAGAACTTAGTGTAAAATTTGACTTTAAAACATAAGACTAGGGGCAGCTGGGTAGCTCAGTGGAGTGAGAGTCAGGCCTAGAGATGGGAGGTCCTATGTTCAAATCCGGCCTCAGCCACTTCCCAGCTGTGTGACCCTGGGCAGGTCACTAGATCCCCATTGCCCACCCTTACCACTCTTCCACCTAGGAGCCAATACAGGGAAGTTAAGGGTTTAAAAAATAAAGAAAGAAAAAAGAAAAAAACATAAGACTAGAGAGAATCATTAAAAGGTAAACAGCAAAGAGAAGCAAAACGATATTAAATAAGGTAAAACTATTTACATACCTACATGGAAAGATGATTCTTGTAACCCTTATTTATCATTATTAGGGCAGTTATTAAAAATTGTATATAAAAGTAGTATATATAGAGAGAGCAAGGCTATGAGTTGAATATAATGAGATGATATCTTCAAGAAATAAAATTAGGAAATAAGAAAGAAGAATGCATTGGGAGGAAGAGGGAGGTAAAATAGAATGGGTTAATTATCTCACTTAAAAGAGGCAAGAAAGAACTTTTATGGTGGGATGGAAGATGAGAAAAATAGAGAGGGATATATGTGAACCTTCCTTTCATTAGAATTATCTCAAAAAGGGAAGAACATACACAATCAATTGGGTATAGAAATCTATCTTACCCTATAGGAAAGTAGGAGGGGGAAAGGATAAGAGAAGGAAGAGGAGCTGATAGAAAAGAAGACAAATTGGGGGATATGGTGGACAGAAGCTAAATACTTTTGAGGATTGTAGCTTAAGGAATCTCAAGTGGGGTACATTTCCATAGAATCCTAAGAGAGGGGCAGTTAGAGGCAGTTGGAATATGGGTATATAAGGGGTACTCCAAGCTGTGGGACTCATTCTGGGTTTGGGGTGCTGAGTGGAAAGAGGGCAGTGGAATTACTACTACTTTCTGAGACCTAGCACAACTCTGGCCAGAAGAGCTTGGTGGTATCAAACCCTTTATTCTTATAGGCAATCAGATAAGATTGTCTCACACTGACCTTGATATTAATACTGCTACAAAGAAATCCAGTTAGCAGTTATCAACACCAAAACCCCAATATCTTCAGATCTCCAATCAAAATCATCTTTAAATCATCTTGTACTTATTTTTAGTTAACATAGAGAAGGAGAATAGCTTGAAAGGAAGATAGGGAATCAAGAGTTCTGTGTTGAGCTTCTGCCCCATTAGGGGAGAAGCCATCCTGTCATCATCCTGTAATCAACCAAGATTATTAGAAAGATATTACCTATCCCACTCTCCTTTCATATTCCCTTATTCCTATTCCCTTCAAGTTATTAAACACTTGTTTAGACTAAGTCAGTTGGTGTGAGAATCCTCTGATCTAAACTATATAGGTCTGAAGATTAGCTAGTTATTAGGAATTAAGATGGACCTAGCAGGAAGGAGCTGGAGCTTGGTATTCTATGATGGAATGAGGGAGGAGGAAGTCTGTCTGTGCCCTGAGTGTGGACTCCATTAGTGGTGGGCAAAACTGTTGCCAGCCTGGGAGACCTCAGAGCAAAGGACACCCTGCTTCCTGATTTCCCCTGGGATCCTGTGTGGTGTGTCATCTAGCAAAAGGACAAGATCTACAGAGCCAAGAGAGGAGGAGAAGTTTGAAAACTGGAGGACAGTGCTTCAAGCAGAACCCTCTCTACTTGGTACCTGAGATCATCTTACCTGGCATCCAGAGATCATCAGTGGATTGCAGTGAGAATCCCAAAGCCACAAAGCCCTAGCTGTACTCAAGCCTGGCAGGTTCCAGGTTTGAGGCAGAAACCCAGAGACTCCATTTATAGCTCCTTGGGCCTTGTTAGTTTAGATCACTTAGATAAGAGTAGAATAAGTCCTCCCATTGCCCTGTGGTTTTATCCCTTAGATTTTAAGTATAGAAATCCTTTCCTACCTTTTAGTCTAACATAATTAAAGCTGTTAGTTCATTTTACCTTGTTAGCCTGTTACTATACTCTGGTCTAGTGGAAGCTGGGTGACAGTTAAGAACAACTGCCTTTCCTGTGGAAATCCAGTAAACACTGGTCTCTTCACCCTGAGCCAGTCTCTCATAAATCCTAGAGTGTGTTCCCATAAAACACTTAGTTTATTGTAATATCCCTGGTGACCCCATTACCTCACTTATATTTTCCTACAGCCTGTATAGGCATTACCTAGAGCCAGCCTCCATTTTCCTGTTTCTGTAGCAGCTGAGACCCAGTGAAAGAGATCTGTTGTGAAGACATCCTAGAATATATTATTCATCCTTGATAGGGGATTAGATCCTATTAACAAGAGCCACCGACTTCTTGAGGGAATATGTTCTTCTGATAACAAGTCCAGCTTTGAAAAGGTTTAGTCAGATCAGTACCATCAGACACTGGTTCACCATATTTTTCAGTTAGGATTTGCAGCCAGGGGCCTGAACTGCCAAGGGAGTGGGGAGGTGGAGTTCCATCAGCTTGCCTCCTTTCCCCCACTGTAACATCAATTTCTGCTAAGCAAAATGGATAACAGGATGAGTGACACCCAACACTTTTAGAATTTAGAACCAACCCAGATGCCATGAACCAGAGGGCAAAAAGCCATCACTACCAGGACTATAAAAGAGAGTAACCTGATCAAAATTCTCTCTCCTTCCTGAGAAGGGGATCTGGTTGGTGGGGTGGGGAGGCCAACCAAACCTGCTTAGATTCCCCGCATCCTGTTCCAACAGTTATCACATCCTCATCTTCTGGATGAAGCTATTCTGTATACTAATCATTTGAACATCAAGGAAGATCAATATCATCACTCAATTAAATTGGTTAAGGCCAAAGGTGCCTGGCCTGGCCAAAGTGCCACGGAGAGGGGACCCCTCTCCAGCAGACAGTCTCAGCCTGATTACCCCGTGATTGACAACCTGATCATCAGTAGCCTAGTGAAGTTTTCCCAACACCTCTTTCCTTAACCCTGATCCTTTCCTTAAGTCTGTTATAATTGAATCTTAAAGGTTACTTAGGTGAATCTCTTTATTGTCCTAAGAATCATACCTTAGATCCTTGGATCTGAGGGAAAAGGATTGCTTAGCAAATTCAAATTGTAGTCATTGGCATTATCCACTTAATCATATAGCTTTATCCATGGAGCTAAACCCAGGATAAGCAGTCAGAGAAGCTGTGTGATTCAATTCACAGCTTCTCACATATCTCTTAGTCCTGGGCACTGTTAGGTGGGAGGTGGTAATTAGCTGAGCTTCAAATACTTTGTAGGACCTGGTGTTTTCCTAGGCTTCCCACCTTCACTCAGCTCAGGTCCTTGTACCATCAGAGGACCGTGGGCCATCTCTCCATCAGGCCCTATCCAGTATCACCATACCTCCCATAACACCATCTGAGGCTTAAGTTTCTTAGCCAGCTCCCTGGGCCTGCTGCATCCTTACAGGATGGACAGAGTGAAAGGTGAGAGAAAAGGCTAAAGAAGGACAAAGGATAAGGAAATCTAAAAAGCAAATAAAAAGAGAAGGACCCTTATATACAAAAATATTTAAAGCAGCTCTATTTTAGGGGGCAAAAAATTGGAAAATGAGGGAATGTCCATCATTTGGAGAATAACTGAGTAAGTTATTATATATGATTATAATAGAATACTATTGTGCCATAAGAAATGGAAAATGGAGAAGGCCAGAAAAACCTGGAAAGACCTACACAAACTGAAGCAGAGTAAAGTAAGCAGAACCAGTAGATCATTGTATGTACTGCTAGGATGGAGACTAATACACAGAAATTATAATAATGAAAAATTTTTTGCAAGTCTAATAAAGGCCTCATTTCTCAAATACATAGAAAAATGAGCTGAATATATAAGAATACAAGTTGTTACCCAATTGATAAATAGTTAAAGGAAATGAACAGACAGTTCTCAAAGTAATTAAAGCTCCTTATAGACATGTGAAAAAATGCTCTAAATCACTATTAATTAGAGAAAAGCACACAAAAACAACTTTGAGGTACCATCCCACATTTATCAGGTTGGCTATTATGTCAGAAAGGAAAATGACAAAACTTGGAGAGGTTCTGGGAAAACTGAGACCCTAATGCACTATTGGGGTAGTTGTGATCATTCAACTATTCTGGACAGCAAGAATAGCACATAATATCATTACTAGGTTTCTATCCTAAAAAGATAAAAAAAAAGTACTTGTAGGTACAAAAATATTTATAGCAGCTCTTTTTGTAGGAGCAAAGAATTAGAAAATGAGGGAATATGCATCAATTGAGGAATGGTTAAGTTATACTATATGATTTTAACGAAATACTATTATCCCATAAGAAATGACAAGCAAGAGGATCTCAGAAAAACCTAGGAAGCAGAGTGAAGTAAGCAGAACTAGTAGAATGTTGTACACAGTGACAGCAATACTGTATAATGAGCAATTATGAATAACTTATTTATTCTCAGCAATACAATGATCCAAAACAATCCCAAAGGGACTCAATAAAAAATACTATCTGCTTCCAGAGAAAGAACTGATAAACCATTTCTTTCTTAATTTTTTTTGTTTGAGTTTCCTTCCACAAAAGGATGAATATGGAAAAATGTTTTACGTGATTACACATGTAAAATCTATATCAGATTGCTTACCATCTAAGTTGGGGAGGAAGGGAAGTCAGAAGAAAACTCAAGATTCAAAATTCTTTGCAAAATGTAGCAAACTTTTTAAATGTAATTGAGGGAAAATTTAATTAAATTATTTTTAAAGTGTATCATCCTTCATATGTATAATGGGTATCATATTTCTTTCTTTCCCAAACGGGTTAGTGAGCAGCTGGAGGATAAGGAGAAAACTTGGAGATGAAAATAAAAATAATTTTTAAAAAACTGCTTAAGTAACAATGAACAAACTGATTTTTTTAAACCTGGAAAGAATTATACAAGATAAAGAACAGTGACATGAGTAGAACCAGAAGAACATTAACACAGTTACAGAACTAATACTAGAAGAACAAAGTGAGAATATTACCTCCAGGATGTGAACAGAAATATAGAAAATGAAAGACTTAATTTATATGAACATGTTAGCCTCCCTGAAGATATCTTATGTGATGCATGTAGGGTGGGGAGGGGTTGGGATCTATTATGTAAATGGGAAGAAACCCAAGATAAATATATTGGAGATCTGTGATATCAGTGGTGTAATAGCTTCTTTTTCTTTATATATGGAAATGATTGTTTTGTTTGGATTCGTAAGCATTTGAAATAATAAAAAATAAATATATTTTTAAAGTGCATCACCGTGGAAGAAAGTAAGCTGGTGAAAATTGTATATGGGCTGATCACTTTTTTATAACATAAAAATATCACGGATATTTGAAGAAGAAAGGAAGACCATTCTGTGGTAGTCCTTGGTTAACTCCCTTAAACCTAGGGGAAGAGTATACAAAGAGAACACACTGGTAACTTGTTTTTAAAGGTGAGATAACTGGACACTTTTCAAGGGCAGAAGGCGGGAGGAGGATTATCCCAATAACGTGTCAACCTCAGAAACTCAACCCCAGGGCCCAAGATCATGGGTATTTTGCTGGACTACTTATAGAGATCTCTGATCCTTTTTACAACACTCTTAATGACTAGACTCACCACCCTACAGTCAATCAAGGTGATGACAGGGTCTATGTTTATACAGAACTAAGCCTAGCAAATGACAGCTTGGAGTGGCTGCTGTAGTTCTTAAGCCTCGGTGTCCTGAGCCCTTCCCCATCCTCTCTCCTGGCTAGGAAACATTCACTTGAGTAGTGATTCAGGCTGACAGCTACTGAAGAAGAAGATGACTCAGCTAGGACTCCAAAAGGCCTAAATTTCCCATGTATGCAATTAGCCCAGAAGGGCCCTCCTCTTTGAGCACATTCTTCTAATTTCCTTTGAGGTTCCTTTAAGAAAAACAAACAAAAACCAGGACTCTAAACCCACATCTGCCTCTAACTTGTTGTTAGACAGATGTGGAGGTACAATGACTTCGCTTAATAAGATTTTTCAAAGACATATCCCGAAGAAGGAAGCAAGGACCAGGAAGAGGATGAACATAAAAGTGTAGCTTGATCCCCAAAAAGAAGCAAACATTTTTATAGTGCCTACTATGTGCTCAGCACTGTGCTAAGCACTTTATAAATGTTATCTCATTTGATCTTCATAACACGTCTGGGAGGGAGTTGCTCTTATTACCCCCATTTTACAGTGGAGGAAGGAGAGAAACAAGCATTTCCTTTTTTTTAAATTCAAAGATATTTTATTTTCCCAATTACATGCAATAACAATTTCCACACACATTTTCCAAAATTATAAGATCCATATTGTCTCCCTTTCTTTCTCCCTTCCCTCCCACTTCTCAGGCATGGTAAGTAATTTGATCTGGATTATATGTGTACTTTTCGTGCAAAACATACTTCATACTGCTTGTTGTTGTAAGAGAATACTCATATATGAAACCAAAACCCCCAAATAAAACTGTAAATAAACTCATGTGGAAGATAATAAGCTTTGATCTGCATCTGACTCCAACAGAAGAAGCCAGCATTTCTAGAGCACCAACTGTGTGCCAGGCATTATACTAAGCACTTTCCAACTTTTAGGAAGAGTAAAGCTCAGGATGAACCAAGGCTGGCGAAGAAAGCCAAGGATAACAAAAACCTGTGCTTTCCCACTATATTGGAAGAGGAGAAAGAAAGAAGGAGACAGAATCACTGGTCAGAGGGTTCGTGGATTTAGAGTTAGAAAGCAGCTCAGTACATCCTCCAACTTCCTCATTTAATAGAGTAAAAAGAAGTTCTGGGAGGTGAAATGACTTGGCTGAGGTTATACAGGTAATGAAACCAAGTGCCTAATTGAGATTGGAGCCCAGTCCCTCCAAATACTGTGCCAATGCTCTTTTTCATTGTATTATACTAATCAACTCCTTGGAATGGGAGGATGAGAGGGAGAAGGCAGAATTACTACTCCACTGCAACCAATCCATCAATCAGTAAACATTTATTAAGCACCTATGACCTAGGGATACAAAAAAAAAAAAAAAAAAAAAGACAAAAATCAGGCTCTGTCCTCAAGGAGCTTACAACCCGCTAGGGAGTCATTATTGTTCAGTCCTTTTTAGTCTTCCCTTTTTGTAACCCCATTTGGGGTTTTCTTGGCAAAGATATTAGAGTAGTTGGCTGTTTACTTCTCCAGATCATTTTTACAGATGAGGAAAGAGAGACAAACAGGGTTTAGTGACTTAGCCAGGATCACACTGATAGTGTCTGAGGCCAGATTTGACCTTAGGAAGATGAATTTTCCCACTTCTACATCTGGCTCTCTATCTTAGATATCTATCTTATCCCTATTAGAGAGACAATGTGCAAGTTTTGTTTTGTTTTGTTTTTTCTCCTTATGCTCTCAGGAAGAATGATCTACTGGTAAAAGGGAAGGCAGGAGTATCTGATCAGGACTAGATTTTTAAGATAAAACAGTAATATTAAGAGAGCACCTACCTAGCTGTCTTTGATGAGTTTAGGTCTCCAGACTCACATGAACTACAGACTTCCTTGAATAATAAAAAAAGCAGGTTGCCATGATTGATGAATGATTGTAGAAAAGAGGAGAGATATTGTAGGTCTGTAGAAGGGCAGAAGTCCTGATTTTCAATGAAAAAGATTAAAATGGAGCTAGGAAGTCACAGGCTACTGAGCTTGACTTTGGTGCTTGGCACATTTCTAGAACATTATTAAAGGCATGGGGAGTGAAAATATGGAAAATGTGGCTTCACCAGAAACAGACCATATATTATATAATGACATTTTCTTCTTTTTTTTCCACCTTAGAATTGATACTATGTATTGGTGCCAAGGCAGAAGAGTAGTAAGGACTAGGCAATGGGAGTTAAGGGACTTGCCCAGGGTCACACAGCTAGGAAGTGTCTGAGATCAAATTTGACCTAGGACCTCCCATGGCTCTCAATCCACTGAAATACGCAGCTGCTCCTACATTTTCTTTTTCATCAGAGTTACTAGGGATTGGGGAAAAGCGTAAATGATATAGATTTGAGCAAAGCACTGGACAAAGACTTTTATGCTATTCTTTTGCAAAAGATTGAGAAAAATGGGCTAGAAGAGAATACAGTTAATTGCAATTAGAACTGGCTTGATGGCCCTACTGAACCATTAATCATGAACAGTGGTGTCAGCTTAGAAGGAAGATGCCAGTGGAGTTTTCCAAGGCCCTTCACTTAGCTCTGTAACACATATTGAATGTCAGCATATCTGATTTATAGATGACTCCAAAGTGGACAGGTAGGTTGCACAGTGGTTAGAATATTGGGCTTGGAGTCAGGAAGACATATCTTCCCAAGTTTAAATCTAACCTCAGACACTTCCTACATGTATGACTCTGGACAAGTCATTGGTCCTATTTGCCTCAGTTTCTTCATCTAGAAAATAAGCTAAGAGAAGGAAATGGCAAGCCATTACAGTCTCTTTGCCAAGTAAATCCCAAATGGGGCCACAAAGAGTCAGATAGGAATGAAAATGACTGAATCACCAACCTGGGAGAGGTAGCTAACACACTGGATGTCAAGATAATAAGGGTTCAAGATCATGACATATGAGGATCAGTTTGAGGAAATGAATGACAAACTTGGCAAAACTCAAACTTTGGGGGTGACACAATATATGTTGAGAATTTAAAAGGCTGTTAAATGGAAAAGGGATTAATCTGGATCTCCTTGTCCTCACAATACAAAACGAGGAGTAAGGGGAAGAAGTTTCAAAGGTAAATTTAAGCTTCATGATAGTAGTTTTTAAACCCTTACCTTCCATCTTGGAATCAATACTGTGTACTGGCTTCAAGTCAGAAGAGCAGTAAGGGCCAGGCAATAGGAGGTTAAGTGACTTTCCCAGGATCCTACAGCTAGGAAGTGTTTGAGGCTAGATTTGAAGCCAGGACTTCCCATCTCTATCCTGGCTCTCAGTCCACTAAGCCATCTAGCTGCCCCCTGCATGATGTAAATTGTGGCTTAAATATCTTGGACCTCTGTTTCTTCTTCCACTAAAAAAGATCTCTTCTAACTCCAAAGTCCTATGATTCTTTTACCATCATAGAAGCCATTGATGTTTGCAGCAAGTTATTGGGACAGACCTGGAAATTTAAATGAGTTTGATTACTTTCAGATTTACTTTCTTCTGTTGCCATCATGCTATCCACTAGATCCCTGGGTTTGTTTTCTCATCTTGTAATGATTCCCATGCAAATCCCATGAAATCATGGTTTTCATTTTAGATGAATCATGTTTAGTTAAATAAGGATTAAACCTGTGTGGACATGATGGGAAAAAAAGACTAGGAGAATAAATGAATGCTTTTGGTCAGGACTTGTTCTATCTTTTTTCCCCTTCCATTTTTTTTTTTTACTTTTGTTTCTGAGAGAAGAATTCCAGATCCCAGCTTCCTAATTGGCTGTGAATGAGTCAGTTTCCCAGTCTGTCTTATCTCTAACACCCTCTTAGAGTATTAAATTATAGAAAGTGGAAAGACTTTTTAGGTCCAACAATAGATCCCTGTTTAACAGCATTTGCTACCAGAAGAACTTGAGCTTTAAGTGTAGGGATGGTGCCTTAAGAGGATCACAGCACAGAATACAGTGTTACAGCTAGAAGAAATGGTTATTGTTCAATTGTGTCCAACTCCCTGTGACCCCATTTGGGGTTCTCTTGGCAAAAAATACTGCAAGAGTTTGCCATTTCCTACTCTAGTTTATTTTTCAGAGGAGGAAACTGAAGCAAAAGAGTTAAGTGACTTGCCCAAGATCACACAGCTAGTAAGCATCTGAGACCAAATTTGAACTCACAAAGATAAGTCTTTCTGATTCTATGTCCATTGCTGCTAAACAATGAAGAATGGGTATTCTGCTCCCCTGTTCTCCATCATTTTGTACTTGAAGAAACAAGTTTGAGAAGTGAAGTGATTCTTGTAGCTAGTTGCTGGCAGATTTGGGAAATTTTTTTTTAGAAAAATGCCCTTGGCTTTCTTTCCCCTTTCCTTAACAAAGTGCTTGACACATAGTAAATGCTTAATAAATGCTCATTGCCTGTCTACCTGTCTTTGTACAAATATGTAACACAATGACAGAATTATAGGGTGTTTTTTCCCTTTCTTTCTTTTGTAAATGGAGTCAGACATTTGGGCAGATAGTAGCAGTTTTGCTATGATGGTATCATCCATTTGAAGACCCTAGGAGCCTGCTTCTGGGAGAATCCAATGAGGACTGGAGCACTGTTTAGTGTCCCAAGGTTGGCTTTTGTAGTGTCCTTGAAGTCACAAAAAATCAGACAATATAATGGGAGGGGCTCTCCTATACAATAACAATTATATTATTCATATACTAGGAAACATTCATCCCTTCACACTGAAATCACCCAAAGATATTTCTGCCTTTTTGTGTGTCCGATTCAAATGAAATGCCCACAGATGTAATAATGGGAGTGCGGCTTTACCATGCCCACATTGCATAATAATATGTGGGATGTGATAGGAGTGGGAAATATTTTTCTAGAAACTCAAGGTGATACTGCTTACCTGGCTGCATAGTGTAGGATACAGATCATTGGAATAAGAGAGTCCCAGACCAGTAAGCTGCCCTTCTATTTCCTTCATTTTGTGCTCTTTAATGATCTCAACTCCACATGCACTGCAACTCAACATTTTCTTCTGAGTGCATTATAAAAATGTGGATTTGACTAGTTTTACTACGGGTCTATATGATGATATGTATATAAGGAGGATCAATCAGTGTATCAATCTGTATATAAGTAGTATTTTTACATGTTAATCTATTGTTTTATATTTTGCACATAGTGATGGCTGACCATCCTTGTACCATGCTGCCTATGCTCTGGCCATCATTCTCATCTCTTTCCCCCTTCACACTTTCTCTCCTGCAACCTTGGACCATATTCCAGGGTTCTCTGCTTCTACTGTATCTTTTTTTTAAACCCTTACCTTCCCTCTTAAAATGAATATTGTGTATTGGTTCCAAGGCAGAAGAGTGGTAAAAGCTAGACAATGGGGGTTAAGTGATGTGTCCAGGGTCTATAGTGCAAAAGGGTGCATATCAGCCCTGCAAAACCTTACTGCAGAGTTTCTGACAGTTGAAAAGGGTTTAGAATCCTGAGGAGGGACAGTTGACCCTGGAGACTCTATGAGAGTAGGAGGGTCAATTGAGCTCTATCTTTGGACTGAAAATCTGGCCTATATTTTGCAGCTTTTCTCTTGAAATTCATTAGCTTAACTATTTCCTTTGGATCTCACTAACCTTCCCCATTCCCAATCATCATTTTCCTTTCCTGAATTTCTGTGAGGTTTTGAAAGGAGGGTGGATCTGGGTGGTAGCTTTCAAACTTGGTAGATTTAGTTTCCCTGTAATCAAATAGGGCTTACCCTTGTTACAAATTATCTCTTGAATCATTGTATCCAACTTTCCTAACCCTATAGGCTACAAAAACTTCTCGGTGCTGAATTAGGCAGATCCTTTCTCAGTCTCACATTCCTATCTCCCTCCCCCACCTGAAGCTTTCTCTAGGCGGCTGTTAGAATTACCTTGGATTCCTCCATCCCTTCCAATTAATCCTAAAACTCAATAAACCCTGTTTGTCACTTAATCAAACCTTTGGCTAGTTCATTAGTTGATTGATAAGAGAGGGAGAAGGGGAGAAAGGAATAATATTGTCTCTGGGTCCTGAAGGGAAGGAAGTGTAATCTCAATACTTCCTCTGGACTCTTCCTTTGTGAACCTGAGAAACTGACTAGAAAGCCCTCTAGTCAGTTTCAAGCCATTCTTGGCTGGCCCTAACCTTTGTCTGTAGAAGTGCCCTTCCTACTTGAAGGGCTCAGTTTGTTTCCCTTCAGTGTCTCTGTCTCAAACCTATATACGCAGTCTGTGTACCCAGTCTGTGTCTCCCAGGCTGCAGTTGTGTGCCCAAAATACCTCATCCTCTCCCTTGCAACTTTTTATACCTCCATGTTTATATTCCCTAAACTCAGTCATTCCCCTACTTCTCCTACCACCTCAATTTACCACCTTCACCATTGTACCTTCCTTATCCACTTTACTGCCTTAGGGATCCACAAACCCCTATCCACAGTGCCTTATCCCCTATTACAACCTTACCTCCAGCCTTAATTTCCCTATTTCAACCAGTTTATTACCTACTAGATTAATTCCCTTATAACAGGTCACACAGCAAGGAAGTTTCTGAGGTCAAATTTGAACCCGGGACCTCCCATCTCTAGGCCTGGCTCTCAACCCACTGAGTTACCTAGCTGCTTCTTGCTTCTGCTATATCTTTCCTAGAACCAGATCTCCCTGCAGTTTCTAGGTCATTTTCATACAACACTGCCATTTGTATTCTGCCTCTCCCACCCTCACTTCCATTAGAATATAAGCTCTGCAAGGACAGGTAATATCTTGTTCTTCAAGTCATTTCAATCAAGATCAATTTTTTGTGACTTCATTTGGGGTTTTCTTGACAAAGGTACTGGAGTGGTTTGCCATTTCCTTCTCCAGCTCATTTTACAGATGAAGAAACTGAGGCAAAAAGGGTTAAATGACTCACCCAGGATCACCAAGGTAGTAAATGTCTGAACCTAAATTTGAAATCAGGTCTTCCTGACTCCAGTTCCAGTGCTCTATCCACTATACAATCTGACTTATTTTCTTGTATTTGTATTGCCAGCATTTAGCAGAGTGCCTGGCACATAGCAGGTGCTTAATAAATGCTTTGTTTCTCTTTTTGATTGATTTGGCGACTTAATATCCCTCTTCTAGAATTTTCCATTTTTCTTGATTGTTCTAACATTCCTCCAATCATCTAGGTTCAAAAATTTCTGAAATATCTTTAACTCCTCAGCTGCAATAATTTTGAGCATCCCTGGAACACACACACACACACATACACACAATTAGAATAGGACTGGCTCCATATTGAACAAATAGCAATATTAACAAAACTTTGTTAGCAACATCGGTTTCAGAAACTGGTTATGAAGCACAATGTACTAGAAACTGCTTCTCTTCTCTGTTCCAGAATAATAATACAAAACCCATAAAATGTTCTAGCTGTAGATATTTTTGCTTTTAAGTATGGGAATATTTACCCAGAAGCCTATGAAAGTGTCTATGCTTTGCACAATTGAAAAAATACTCAGTAATCTGACTCTGTCTCCCCTTGTTAGCAAGTAAAATCTCTTTTTGGCTTATGTGACTGGACTTTTGCCATAACCTATGTACTTGCCCATCTCCACACTATTGCCTACTCTTTCTGTAAGGAAGGAAGGAAAGAAAGAAGGGAGGAACAAATGAATGAATGAAAGATATAAGGAAAGAAAGAAGGAAGGCAGGAAGGGAAGAGGAAGGGAGAAAGGAAGTAAAGAAGGAAGCAAAAAGGAAGGAAAGAAGGAAGGAAGGGAGGAAGATAAGGAAGGGAGGAAAGATAGATTTATCAAGAACTTACTGTGTGTTAAGCACAATAGCAAGCTTTGGCAATATAGATACTGATAACAATAAAAAAAGATCATCCCTGCCTTCAAGGAGCTAACATTCTAATAGGGGAATACAACACACAAAAAGGAGTTGAAAATCCAGGAAGTGAGCGATAAGTGTCTAACTTGGGGAGGGGGTGATTTTGAAGTCCAGGAAGTCAGAAACAGAGCCCAGGGGGCAATGTAGGTAGGCAGATCCTTCCCCTTCAACAAAGAGGAACTCATTGATAGGAGATGGGAGGGTGGAGGATACTGGGAATGTAGTTCCCTTCCAGTACATGTTGTTTCCTACCTATCCTTTACAATGGATAACCTTTACATAACAGAAAGAGTATTGGCCTTGGTGTCAGGAAGATCTGAAATCTAAGTTCAGATCTTGCCTTAGACACTTTCTAGCTATGTAACATTGGGCAAATCACTCATTTTCTAGTGGACCTCAATTTTTTCATCTGTAAAATCAAAATAAGTCCGTGTAAATGTCAGCTATTATTAAAGCACAAATTGAATTTTATCTTCTCCAGGTGGTCCTCACTGATTCCTTTTTCCCCAATCAGTTGTAATGCCCCATAACAATAATTAGCTCATTTTAAGCTCAAGAACCCTTCTTGAACTTCCTTACCTGACAAAAATAATTACTTTTAAGAGAGTGGGGTAATCAGTGAAACCCCATCCTTACACAATAATGAGGGAGAAGACTTTATGGAACTTTGTTTTGGGGCTTCTCATGTATTTATCATACATGTATTAGCGATGATGCTTGTCTATGTGCCATATTCCTCTAGCCATGAAGATAAGGACTATGTCTTATCTGAACTTTGTTCTCCTACTGTGTGTCACACAGGTACACAGTTGACACTTAATAAGTAATTGAATTGAATTGAATTGAAAACCCTAACTAGCCTCCCTATCTCGGACTGGGTCTCCTCTTTTTTCAGTCATTATATACATTCACTTCTCAAAAAACTTCCATGATTCCTCTATACCCCATCAAATAAAGTACAAACTCCTCTGCTTATACAAGGAAGGATTTCTACAACCTGACCCCACCTATCTTCCCAGCCTTCTCCTTTATCCTTCTTCTTCACCTACTCTATGTTCCCACCAAACTGGACTAGTTACAATCCCACAAATACATCCCAAACTTTCCTCCTTCTCGATCTTTTCATGTTTTTTTCTCCAATTTTCTATGTGTCTCTACTTGTTGACATTCTTGGTATTTTTCAAGGTCTGAGTGGAATCCTTCCTGCTCTGTGAATCCTTCCTTGACCTATCCCCCACCCAAATCTTTCTCTGCCTTGAACCCTCCTCAACCTTTAAACATTTCATGCCCTTATCATATTCTATTTTGTATAATAATCATCTACATAAGATTCTTACCTACTTTACTAGACTACAAACTCCTTGAGGGCAGATGATTTCTTAACTTGGGATTCTCTACGGAGTCCATGGCAATGCATTGCCCATATTAATCTAGTGGTCTTTGTTGTTCAGTCATTCATCAGCAATGTCCAATTCTAGATGATCCTATTTGGAGTTTTCTTGGCAAAGACACTGCAGTGGTTTGCATTTTCTTCTCTAGCTCATATTTTGCAGATGAAGAACTAAGGCAAACAGAGTTAAGTGACTTCCGCAATATCACATAACTCTTAAGGTCTGAAGCCAGATTTGAACTGAGGAAGATGAGTCTTCCTGATTCCAGGCTTGGCACTCTATACACTGTATCATCTAACTGCTCAGTCTATGTCTATTAGTTTATGAGCAGTTATTAAGTACTTGCCATATACCAGGCCCTGTGCTAAACTAGAGATACAAAAAAAAAAAAAAAAAAAAAAAAAAAAGATAAAAAACAACTCTGCCCTAAGAAGCTCTTGGTCTAATGCACTTAACCAGTTTTAAAATTAAATTGAATAAGATAATCAAAAAGGTTGTAACAAGCGTTATAAAATGAAAAACCTAGTATTCAATGGAAGATTTTGTATATTTATTTTTCAACATGTATGTTTAATCTCCTCTTTCTAAATCTGCATCTTAATGCCTTCTTGACTTTTTGAAAGGAATATAAGTAATTTTCTTCCTGAATGTGCTCTAGTTTGCCCTGGTACTCTTCTAGAAGAAGTCAGTTCTAGCTGTTATTATATGACTGCCTTTTTGAAAACCAGGAGTGGTGTCTGATTCTCATATTTTATCTGCCAATTTATTAATAGGAATAGCTCTTTAGAGATCTTTATTCCATCATGTAACATTATCCCTGTCAAGAGCTCAACATCTAGAATAAATTTAATGTACCTTTTAAAACCACACTATTGAAATATTCACAAGCTGTAAATGTTTTCTAGGTCTGTATCCGTAGGTGGAAGGAGGAGGAGGAGGAAGAGTGGAAATGAAGTGGGAGGGTGGAGAGGGAAGTTATCCATACCAGAAAAAATAATACTTATGTTTTTCTTTAGGTAGCAAATGTAAATATTTTCCCAAGCCAAAAAAAATTGACATTCAGGGAAAAAACACCACAATTTCTGATACTTTATCACCAAGCAATGAAGGAATCCTTATCTTTCATTTCTGAGCCCTCAGCATCCCCTGAATGTCTTGGCCTTCTTGGAGAAGTTACCTTTGTCCCTTCTAATCTCAAATATCCTCATTTAGCTAAGTCAGCACCCAAGACAAGTGTCTAGTCTCATCAGTATGTACTTTGAGGTGGGAGGGAGGATGGTTGGTGAGAGGAGGTCAGGTTACATGGTAACAAGAAATTGCTGGCAGTCTAGCTCAGTAAACAGTCCCCCTTGTGCAGGATATAACACTAGCCCAGATGATAATAAATAAATCACTTCAACTGGGGGATGAAAAATGATCCACGACATAGTTCAAGTAAGGCAAATGTCTTCTTGGAAAAGGCTTGTCTGCCCATGGAACAGAACAGGAAAACTTGCCTCTCATTTGTCATCTCCAATGAATGGTGTGTAGGGAGGGCCAGAGCCCTAATTCACTGTCTATTGCTTACTGTTTGGAACAGTATGGGATAATAAACCTGGATTTATTTGAGGATCACAGTGCTTTAGGTATGCACAAGTTAGCTCATTAGGACATGGACTTAAATTTTCCTTTCCTTTTCTTTTTTTAAATTTTAGCCTCTCTCTCCCCTCTGCACACCATTGAAGACATCATCCAGCAAAATGTATAGCTTATATCTTTCATGTTTCCACTTCTCAATTTATTTTCTGGAGGTGAATGTTCACAAGTTATGCTTCAAATATTAAACCTGTAGCTGCATATAATTTTCTCTTTGTTCTACTCATTTCATTCTTCATTGTCTCATGTAATTCTTTCCAACATTAAAAAAATTTAATCTGCTCATTTTTCCTTATGGCTCAGTAATACTCCATCACAATCATATGTCGTGATTTGTTTAGCCATTCCCCAAATGGTTGACATCCCCTCAATTTCCAGTTCTTTGCCACCACAAAGATAGCTGCTATAAATATTTTGGAACATAGAGGTTCTTTTCCTTTTTCTCTGATCTTCTTGGGAAATAGACCCAGCAATGATATTGCTGAATATAACAGTTTTATGGCTCTCTGGGCATAATTCCAAATTTCTTTCCAAATTGGTTGGATTAGATCACAGTTCTATCAACAGTATATCAGTATCCTCACTTTTCCATGTCCCTTCCAATATTTGTCATTTTGTCCTTTTGTCATTTTAGCCAATCTGATGAGTGTAAGATGGTAGCTTAGAATTGTTTTGGTTTACACTTCTCTAATCAGTAGAGATTTAGAGCATTTTTTCATGTACCTATACATGGCTTTAGTTTCTTTACTTGAAAACTATCTGTTCATCTGTCGCCCATTTATCATTTGGGGAATGGCTCTTATTCCCATATATTTGACAAATATTTTCTATATGAGATCTCTATCTGAGAGATCTCTTTGAAAAATTTCCCTGATTTTCTGCCTTACTTCTAATCTTGGCAAAACTTGTTTTATTTGTACAAAACTTTTCAGTTTAATATACTTAAAATTATCCATTTTATATCTCACAAAGCAATCCATCTTTTTTTTTAACTCATAAATTCTCTCCTATCCATGACTTTCATTTTCTTACAATAGAATCTAATGGTTGATGAGAGGCCTGATTCATGTAAAAAAGTACAAATTATTACTATGATAGTTGGAGAATTAATGTAAGGGAGGAAAATGAATGGATGAATGGGTAAATGGATGGAAAAACATTTGTGAAACATTTATTATATGCTGGGTAATGTAAGAGAGGAATTGCTCTTTTGTACCACCCTCAACCCCAAGTAATCTTCCAGAACTCAGGGAAAGACATCTTTGTAGTTGTAAGGGTAATCTGGGTAAATCCCCCTACACCCATATGAAATAGACTTTTATGTATTGAAAAGGATGCTGAATCAGGAGTCAGGAGAGACCAGGGTTTAAAGTCTATCTCTACTACTTCCTCACCATGGATGAATTGTTTTCCTCATTGAGCCTCAGTTTTCAATGATGTGCTAGTAACTGTTTAACAAGGTACTGTGAAAAACAGAACCCACTTTTTAAAGTTTAAACTGCATTATTAACAATTTCTCCATCATTTTCTTAAGTCTAGACAATCACAAAACAATAAATCAAGCCCTGATCTGTAGTGATTCTGAGATGTAAATGCTCATGCTGAAAATTAAACAATCAGCTGTCTGAGAGATCAGTCCTAACCACCTCTGCTTGGTTTAATCTATAAAATCTGAAAACTGATAGCTATAGCATTTACTTCACACTGAGATTGTGAGGATTAAATGAGTTGTTGAAAACACAAAGGTAAATGTCAGCTATAATTACTCTGAGTTTTTTCCATGTGCTCTATTTTCCTCACTGGTCTTTGGGAAGGTAGTTGACCAGGTATTTTGTATTGTCTTTCTCCCAGTGGTCTTGCTGTTCTTTGACTGTGCTTGGTCAAGTCAAGTCAACCCATGCTTATTAAGCACATAAAGTGTCAGGCACTTGACTAAGTGATAAGGGATACAAACAAAGACAAAAAAAGTGCTTGTCCTCAAGGAGTTTACAATCTAATCAGGGAAACAACATACAAATACCCTCATACAAACAAGCTATATACAGAGTAAACTGGAGATTATTAATAGAGGGAAGGCACAAGCATTAAGAGTAACTTGATAGTAGGGACAACTCAGGCTGCATAACTGATAAATAAGTTATTTTGACAATCTCCCTTATTCATTTAAGAGCTCCATTGTCCATAGCTCATCTAGATTCCAGTTCCTCTGAGATTCCCTTTCTTTTTGGTGCTCAAAGCTCATTAATTCTTTTTAGAGTCTCAGATTGGTCTAGTCTACTGCACCTGGAGAACACTGACTTCTCAAACCTTTTCCCTCTGAGTTCAGGCAAGATGGGACAAAAATTTTTCTTTCTTCCTAAAATAAATGTAATGCTTTTTTTTTTGTTTTAAAAGTCAAAACCATTTCAAAATGTCACCCCATCTATCCATACCCCTCGTTAAAATTGAACAATTTCTTACAAAAAAGGAAAAAAAAACAGTTAAGTGAAAACAATCAGTAGAGTAGCTGAATCTGTCATTGTATTCAACATTCTGCCCTAGTAGCCTCCTACCTATCTATTGAGAAGACTGGTTATTTGGTTTGTTGTTTATTGGCTTTTGTTCATTATTCAGTGTCATTACTGGTTTTTCAGTTTTTTTCTTAGTGATCTTATTTATGTTGCTCTAGTTCTATATTCTTCTGGTTGCTCTCATTTCAAGCAATATCATTTCATACAATCTTCTTATGTTTCTCTGAATTTGTCATTTCTTACAGAACAACCATATCTTATTAACTTTACAAATCACAGTTTGTCCAGCATATACCAGTGGATACCTTCTTTGTTTCCAGGATTTTGCTACCACAAAAAGTACTTCTATGAATATTTTGGTGTATACATGACACTTATTTCTTCTTTGATTTCCTTGAGGTATATACTTCTTTGGATCAAATAATGTAAACAATTTAGGCAATTCTCTTACAAATTTCAAATTGTTGCACCGAATGGCTGAACCATTTTCAGCTTCCCCAGCAGTACAATAGTATGTCTGTTTTCCCATAGCACTTCAAGAGTTGGAATTTTTCGAAAGGAACTTTTGCTAGGAAACTAAGAGAAAACAGAATGAAAACCACATATTCACAGAAGTGAATGAGTTCACAGAGTTCAGATTTCTAACTTTAACTGATGTCCAGCCAAAGATTGGGTTGGCTGACATGTTTTAGGGGGCACCCAACTCAGAGTTTCATTCCCTTTCCACAACCCTGTCTGGACTAGATGCTAAATAAAGACACTCAGACTTTTTAGCCCAAAGTAGGTTTTTATTGGTTTTGCTTTTAAGCATAGAAGTGTATGTGTTTGGGGGCTGGGGGCTCCTTAATCTTGTCTAATTCCATCTCCCAGTCTTATCTTCAGGCTTGTGCCACCCAGCTTGACCACTGGCACTACAGAATGCCCTGCTCTTCAGTTCAATGGCTACTCCAGTCCCTGAAGGTTCTCATTTTTTTCCTGGCCCTATGAAGGGAGAAGGCACTTCTTTAACTGGTCCCCAAAGGTTCCTCCCCTGGCCTTCATACAACCTTTTAGCTGCTTCCTTACTCACTGGCCTGGATATTGCTACCCCTTTCACTTGTTTCCCTTAGTACTATTCAGTTTGACTAAAAGAATTTCACATCCTATTATTAGAGCTATTGTTGTTCAGTTTTTTCTTTTTTTTAACATTTATTAATATTTATTTTTTAGAAAAGTTAACATGGTTACATGATTTATGCTCTTACTTTCCCCTTCTCTCCCCCCCACCCCCCGACCTCCCATGGCCAATACGCATTTCTACTGGTTTTAACATGTGTCATCAATCAAGCCCTATTTCCACATTGTTGATAGTTGCATTGGGGTGGTAGTTTCGAATCTACATCCCCAATCATGTCCGCATCAACCCATGTGTTCAAGTAGTTGCTTTTCTTCTGTGTTTCCTCTCCTGCTGTTCTTCCTCTGAATGTGGGTAGAGTTCTTTACCATAAGTCCCTCAGAATTGTCCTGGGTCATTGCATTTCTGCTAGTACAGAAGTCCATTACATTCTATTTTCCCACAGTGTTGTTCAGTTGTTTTTAAGTCATATCCAACTCTTTGTGACCCCATTTGGGGTTTTCTTGGCAAAGATACAGGAGTGGCTTGCCATTTCCTTCTCCAGCTCATGTTATAGATAAGGATACTGAAACCAACAGGGTTAAGTGACCTGCCCAGGGTCACACAGCTACTAAAGCCAGTTTTTGAACTCAAAGAGTCTTCTTGACTTCAGGTTCTATTAGTTTTTCCTTGTAGGAAAGCTCAGTTTGTCTCTCTCTATTCTAAGGATCATGTTACCAAGATGGCAGGTGCTATCTTTCTCTGCATACTCTCCTTTCAACAATGTTCATTGGCTTTAATACTGTATCAGCCTTTGCCTTCTTCCCTTTCTTCTCCATCTCCTAAATTCCTTGCTTGTTATTCCCTGTTCCCTGTTCAATTTCCCATTAAGTTCCTGTTTCCTATCAATGGGTTTCCTCTTATTCTTAGCCTACTTGTAGATTAGAGATGAAGAACAT
This sequence comes from Gracilinanus agilis, assembly GCF_016433145.1. NCBI lineage: Eukaryota > Metazoa > Chordata > Mammalia > Didelphimorphia > Didelphidae > Gracilinanus > Gracilinanus agilis. Next base: position 599,453,385 of record NC_058130.1, on the reverse strand, counting down.
ATGTTAAGCCTTTCCTAACTTCCTAATTTTCCTAATTTCCTAATTACTAGAAGGGACCACTCAGGTGATTGTTTTTATTTAGGTCATTCTCCTCAGCAATAGTTTTATAGGATAATAGGATTTGAGCTGGAAGGGACCTGAAAGCCATAGAGGCTAAATCCTTCAATTAATAGATGAGGAAATAAAGACCAGCCTAAAGTCTCCCCCCCCCCCCACCTTGGCAGGATTTGACCGTAGATCTTTGACTCTAGAAACAATACTCCTCTCACTGAATCACACTGCTTCTTCCAGAATCCCACCTTTATCATTTTATACTATTAAAATATCTTAAGCACATAATAAAGATAACAGATTTAATTCACATCAAGGGAAGAGAAGGGCTATTCCCTCACATTACTCCAGCAAGATATTTCACAGAAACAAGTTGTTTGAAGTAAGTCTGGATAGCTATAGTCAGGAGAGATTTTTTTCAGCTCAGTGCTTCTTGCATTTTTTCATTCCTCAATCAATATCCCTCAAGCAGATGTGGAGAACTTTTTTCTCTTCTATTTGGAGCCACTGACCCTGAAGTGGGGAAAATCATTCAATGGCCAAATAAAAATGAAAACAACTGACAAATGATTTAAGCTGTGTCTAGTTGTTGTTGTTTTATGGAAGAAATAGAAAATGCTGAATTTGCTTTTAAAATTAAGAACTGGAAAAATAAAATGTATTTAATAAGTGTAATAAATAATTTGAAAGATTCCCATTTTTATATTATGACCAAAGAAATGGGAAAAAGACAGAGAGAGAAAGGTAGAGAGATAACAAAAAGGAGAGAAACAGGATGGAGAAGAGATAAAGGCCACAAGCAACTGTTTATTGACTCCATGATAATAAACTTCCTTTTTCAAGTTCTTTTACTGTAAAGTTTCCCCTCTCATTTCTACTTCTTCCCACCTTTCACTACTGATCTAGCATTAGTCTCTCTCCTGTTAAATTTCTGTTCAGGGTTTGCAGCTGGGTAGCTCAGTGTGTTGAGAGCCAGGCCTAGAGATGGGATGTCCTGTGTTCAAATCTGGCCTCAGACACTTCCTAGCTCTGTGACCCTGGGCAAGTCACTTAACCCCCATTGCCTAACCCTTACCACTCTTCTGCCTTGGAGCCAATACACGGTATTGATTCCAAGGCAGAAGGTAAGGGTTTAAAAGAAAATTCTGTTCAGGGGATACTGATTCATCTATCATGTCCTCCTTTCAACCCATCATCTTGTCCTGATGGGGGGGGGGGGGAGGAAGCTGGTTCTTATCTATGCTACCAACCCATTAATAAGAAAAACATATGCCAATCTGTCTAAAGTTTGTCCCTTCTTCTCTGGGGGTGCCTCCTCTAGCAGGTTTTGCCTTTGTGAAACATAACGGGTCCTTAAGTAATACTAGATACCTCTTTCAGATATTACTTAATTATATTTGTTAATCTTAGTGGTGGTAGTTGGGGGTGGGAAGTGGGGGGGGATAACAACAATCACCAACCACTAACAATCACTTGATGTTAGAGTACTTGTATAACAATTAGAATAAAATTAGACAGAATCCTTTCCCTTAGGAGTTCTATGGCCCATTATCTCCTCTCTGCTCACTCACTCATGACTGGGCTAGTTCCAAAATCCTCCTCCTCCTCCTCCTCACTCCTCACTTATCATTCTGCCATCTTGAGGAGCCTACATAAACCCTGGGACCTTCCTCTCCTCTCCTACTCCCTCATCTCCTCTCCTTCTTTGGGTTTTCTTTCTATGTTGTATTCCCACTTTAAAATGTTAACACCCTAAGAATAATGGCTGTTTTGCTTTTATTTGTAACTTCAGAGTGGATCCATAGTATTTTCTTCATAAATTACCTATCTTTATAACTATTCATCAATCTAATTTTACACATGAAACATTCAGAGCATTACTTGTTTGACCCTCATTTCTCCTTCATTTAAAGAAAAAGAGAATGTAATAGGATGTTCATGCTCCAAAGAGGAAATCCAAGAAAATAGTAAATTCCCTAATTTTTTTCTTATTTTAGAAATGATAAAGCTCACACCTGACCTCTTGGTGGTTTTTCTAAAGAAGTATGGAACTGAGTTGAAGAGAAAAAAGAGTGAATTAAAGACTTCTCTGAGCTAGAAGGACTTCCAAAGTCACCTAACCCAAATTCTATGTTACAGAAGAACCACTTCTGCAAACATTCTGAAAGGTAGTCATCATTGAAAATGTGAACATCTAACTCTAGAGCTAGAGAAATAGATAGAAAGGTGGCTAGAGATAGGTAGGTAGACACAGAGAGATATGGAGCTAGAAAGATGGAGAGAGAGAGAGAGAGAGAGAGAGAGAGAGAGAGAGAGAGAGAGAGAGAGAGAGAGAGAGAGGGGAGAGAGAGAGAGAGTCTTAAGTACCAGGCACTATACTAAGAAAAGTTGCAAATATAAGAAAGCAAGAAAATACTTGACCTCAAGGAGTTTGGGTACAAAAGGAGAGTTGTGAAGATAAATAATCATGGGCTTTTGGTGACCGATAAGGAGAAAGAAAAGAATTTGGAGAGTGGAGTCTTGAGTAAAGTGGAACATGAAGGTCTGCACATGAAAATGATCTGGGAAAGCAGTCATGAAACAGGAGAGCAGGACCTCAGAGCAAAGGTTTTTTCCAGTCTTGCAAAGAAGCTGATGAGGAACAGAAAAGAATCAAAGTAGAGTATTGCCTGAAGTCTACTTGACAATGGGTAAGTAGTCAAAGATAATTATCGTGTCATATTTCCATCTTCTGCTCCTTAGATTGTATGTGTAGGGCTTCTCACCCTCCTGGTCATCCTCATCTAGCCATGCTACAGCTTGTCAATGTGCTCCAAAAATATGATGTCCAGTCTGACAGGGGCAGTGTGGGAGTCAGTATGGGCATTTCCTTTTTCTGGATGTTCTACTACTCTTTGATTGGTATAGCTTAAGACAAATTAGCTTTGTTGGCTGTCACATCATGTTGAGCTTGAATTCAATGACAACAAAACCCCTCTCGCCACCCCCCCAACTTCTTCATAGGTACATTTTATCAATACTTTGTTGAAATCCAGATATTCCATGTCTATTAAATTTTCATGATTTACAAATTTAGTAAATACTTATGTAATAATCCAAGTTGGTCTGGATATGCCCAGTTTGGTTAACATGGAGGCCTGGGTTCCCTAACATAAAGGTGACGGTAGCCTCCTTTAATTGGCTGCCTGAATTGAGCCAATTGACTGTGTTGGTTTCTACCATCCTTTCTCTGCTATGTTCTTTTTGGCAACTCTTATCTGTTGCACCCAGCTTGGATGTCATTAATTAAATCAGCAAGAGGGGAAGGATTCACCTTCTGCTCCTTCTCTTTTACCTTGGCTCTGAAAAATGAGTCTGGGAGCAATTGTTTCTGTTCTGTACTGTTTGTTCTCATTTTCAGGTAGCAGAGGAAATCTCTGTGGGATCTTGGAGTCAGGTCTATAGATGGAGTGGTGCAATAAGTCAGCCTGGCATAGAAGCCCTGAGAAGCCAACGTGCCTAGGACTTGAGCCCAAAGAGAATTTTTGATTTTGAACTGGGATGATGCTCAATAGGAACCAAACTAAACTATGAACCTAATAATTCCAGCATCCTCCCTAGAGATTGAGGTTGTGGTGGTAGTGGTGAGAGAAAATTATGCCTCCCACATATTGGAGGAATAATTGTATATTTTAAATTATTTGTGAAGTAAACATATAGTCCAATTGTTAGTTTGCTAAAAAAAACTAGGCAATAGAAGACCCTCCCTACATTTAAGTCCAATCCTCTTAAAGGTGCCAGAGAAGCCTGAGAGAGGAGTGAGATCTAATACACCTGGACTTTAGGCAGTGGGGACCAGGGTAATCTGGGTTATACTTATTTAATGTTTCAAAAGACATGGTTAAATCAATTTCTGCTCTTCCATCTGATTCTAACCTCTTCTTGCTTTTTAGCATTATGCCAAAATTTTACCAGTGATGAAAAACCTTCTGGTGATTAGTCTCTTCGTAACTAACTTGGGCCTTGGACAGCAGAGCATTTTCTCATAGATATGCGTAGAGTTTGGGTCAGATGAGAGCAATGCTATAACCAACTGGGCTTTGTAATATTGAACTGGGAGTCGGGAATTCTCAATTCTAGTCCTGGCTCTGTCACTAAGTATAGTAGTATGATTCTGGGCAAGTCCATCCCCCTCTGAGGTGGGGTAATGAGGTTTCCTCATGTATACAATAGAGGGGGTTCTGTGCCTTCTCCCTCTTAATTATTTTGTTTTGATTATTTTCTATTTATCATTTATATAGTTTGTTTTGTATATATTTGTTAGCATATTGTCTCCTTCAGATTAGAAATTCCTTGAGGGCAGGGACTGTCTTTTGCCTGTTTTTTGTTTATACAACCTGGGACAATATTCTGATTGGCTCTTCCCCTTCTGTTCAGGGGAAGAGAGAATGGAAACATCTTTTGTACCAGAGCATTACAGCACACATGGCCCATGCTTTATGCATGCTTGTGCATATGCTGGAAGCATTCTCAACATATTAGAAATTGTCAAAATTTTCATTCAGCTGTTTTGGTCTTTAAGAACAGATAAGTGTTACCTCAACATCATGAGGAGTCATCAGTGTAGGAGAAGGGTAGGAAACCATGGTCAGCCCAACAAAGAAAAAGCAGTGGAGTTGGTCTGGCTTGAATTGTTCTCAATGAACACATGCTGCTTTGTAGCAATTACTATTTCCCTTTCTGTCTGCTTACAAACTGTCCTTTGAAGAATCCATTGAACGTCCTCCCTTGAGGTTTAAAATAGAGGTTTTGACAAAATAAAAGAGTAGCTTTTTTTTTTAATTTTAAACTCTTAACTTCTGTGTGTATTGACTTATAGGTGGAAGATTGGTGAGGGTAGGCAATGGGGGTCAAGTGACTTGCCCAGGGTCACATAGCTGGGAAGTGTCTAAGGCCAGATTTGAACCTAGGACCTCCTGTCTCTAGGCCTGGCTCTCAATCCACTGAGCTACCCAGCTGCCCCACAAAGAGTAGCTTTTAATAATTTAAGTTTTGATGAGAATATTGTAGAGTTGTAAATTAATATTATCCCTTTAAGTCAGAAAAAAGAAAACTTCTAGCGGCTTTTAACAATTAACAATTTAGTTTGTTAGAGATAATAGAGATCATAAAAGGATATAGTAAAATTAATATAGTAAAGGAGATAAATATAGAAAAGAAGTAGAGAAAGAAAATTTCCTAATGTCTATACTAGTTATCCTATAACTACCTATAATTACTATCTAAAACTGCCTATATCTACTTATAATAACAACCACCCCACAAAATTCCAATAGAAAGACAGAAAAGAGGAAAGAGAGATTACTAATCTTATACCCTATAAATGTACCTAATATTCCTAATACTACCTCTAACTGTCTTCTGAGGACAGTTTCTTCTGCCTGGCATAACCCAGGCCTAATATAACCTACTCTATCTATAAATTATTCACTAACTATTTAACTCCCTAAAATAATGGATAACCACCACTCACTCACTCCTTCAATCAGTTTTCTATAGCAGCCCAAACTGTCAGTAGTCGCTAGAGATCCCAGAGGCAAAAGCCCTCTAAAGGCTAATGCCAAAAGCCTTCTCAGTAAGCTCAGACCCACCTTTATATTCCAGCAACTAAATGCCAACCCACACCACCAGCAACCAACCCCCAACCACTAACTCAGGCCCAGCAGCCAAATTCCCTTCAACTGCTAGCTATAACTGTCAGCAACTGACTGTCCTCACTGTCAGCAACTGACTGTCTACAATTGATGCTTGCTCAGCAGGGGGCTCTTTGGGTCCTACTTCTTGTGGGCTGGTTAATAATTCCTTCACATCTCTATTGTAAGAGGAACTCCAGGTCCCTTGTTAAATTAAAGAAATTAAAGAATTCCTTTTTACACTCTTTAATAATCTATTTTAGTATTTTGCCAGGAAATGGCAACAAACTCGCTGGACAATAAGCTTGAACAATTTATCTTTTTGTTTTGGAAAATTAGGATGATCTTTGCTGGGACTGAAATCAAGATCTTCCTGAGTTCAAATCTGACCTCAGACATTTACTAGCTGTGTGACTTTGGGAAAGTCACTTCACCCTCCTTGCCTCAGTTTCCTCATCTGTAAAATGAGCTGGAAAAGGAAATGGCAAACTGCTCCAGTATCTCTGCCAAGAAAACCCCAAATGGGTCATGAGGAGTTGGATGTGGCTGAAACAACTGATCAACAACAACAATGCCTACCTTTTAGTAGCTTAAATTCAGATTCAGAAAAAGAGGAGAGAGTAGGAAAGACTCAAGAATTGACATTATTTTTATCCCTTACCTTCCATCTTAGAATAAATACCATGTATTGGTTCCAAGACAGAAGAGTGGTAAAGGCGATTCAATAGAGGTTAAGTGACTTTTCCAGGATCACATAGCTAGGAAGTGTCTGTGATTAGATTTGAACCCAGAACCTCCTATCTCTAGGCCTATCCACTGAGGCACCTAACTACCCCCAAGAAACTCTTTAAACATAAGCAGAAAATACTTTTCCCACAATGTAGTATTTACTTTTTTTAAAATCACTTCTTTTGAGCAGGGTGGGTAGGGCAGAGCATGGTTTACTGGTTTGGCTGCAGTATTTTTCCTAACAGTATTTTTCCCTCTACTAACATCCTCTAATTAGATCATTGGCAAGACTGATTGACAGGCAGAGTAATGGAAACATTTTTGTGTTGTCTACGATGGTCCTGGGAACTTTGTTACCCTATGTGGCATTTGCTGGCAATTTAATTGCTCTGCAGGTTTATTGTTGAATATTAAATATTTGATTTTCCCCTATTTCAACATGTGATGAGAGTCCTTTTCAATTTCTTATGTTTACCTCACTAAATAAAACTGGCTTTTACTAACTGAAGACATATTTAGTCCTTTAAGGATTCTGAGAACTAGCTTTCTCTAAAGTTAAAAAATATATATGATTTTCTTGAAATCTGACATGGTCCTGAGTGTACTCTTAGCAAAATAATTTTATGGGCTAAAATGGTTCAGAAATCAGGCTGTTCTTTGGATAAACAACATTCAATTGAGACATGTAGCTTTCATAATTCTGCCCAAGTCTATTTAAAATGTTTTTATACCCAATTTCCTGTAAAGGTAAGGATATTTTTTTTTTATTTTCTGTATCCCATTCTCTCAACCATCTGAAAGATGAAGAAACAGAAGCAAAAGAGGACATGGAACTCATTGTTTTTCCCTTTTCCAAATTCCCCTATTTTCTTAAGGCTACTGACATCTTTCTAGACACACAAGTTCACATCCTCAAACTTGTATTCACCTCTTTATTCTTTCTCATTCTTGAAACCCAATCAGTTAGTTGTCCAATTCTGTTCATTCTGCTATTTTCTTCTTCTCACCCATAGGAATATCTGTCTAGATCTGACCCTTCTCACCTTCCACCTGGACTATTGCCAACAGTCTCCTGCTTCTGGTCACTACACAGCTACCAAGCACAACTGGGACAATGCCCCTTCTCTACTCAAGGATATTTAATGACTCCCTATAGATTTCAGGATAAAATACAAACTCTTGGTTTAGCATTATTTTTTTTAAACTCTTACCTTCTGTCTAGAATCAATACTGCGTATTGGTTCTAAGGCAGAAGAGTGATAAGAGCTAGGCAATGGGAGTCAAGTGACTTGCCCAGGGTCACACAGCTAGGAAGTGTCGGAGACCAGATTTGAACCTAAGACTTCCCGTCTCAAAGCTTGGCTCTCAATCCACTGAGCCACTCAGGTGCCCCCTAAACTCTTTATTTAGCATTATTAAGCCCTTTATAATTTGACTACAAAATGTTTCTCTACTAATTTCACATTGCTCCCCCTCCCACAAGTTCTATGTTTTAGCGAAATTGGCCTAAATTGCTGTTTCCTGCATATAACATCCCTTCTCCTATAATACTATGATATATGTATATATCAATTTCCAAGTTATGAATAATTTCCATTACATTTTATAATTAGGGTTTATGAAATTACAACTTATTTTTCTCAAAAGAATGATATTCCAATAATATTTCAGTCAAATTGACCTATTTGATAGTTTCTAAACTCAGCCACCTATCTCTGTCTTCTTTATATTATCTGACACCTCAAATGTGCTCCCTCCTTATAATTATTTGATTATCCTTTGTAGTTCCTATCCAGTTGTTTTCAGTCATGACCCCCTTTGGGGTTTCCTTGGCAAAAGTACTGGAGTGGTTTGTCAATTCCTTCTTTAGCTCATTTTACAGATGAGGAAACTGAGGCAAAGAGGGTGAAGTGATTTGCCCAGGGTCGTACAGTTAAGAAGTGGCTGAGGCCATTCTTTCAACACTCAGAGTGCTGCCATCTAAGAAGAACTGATGCTGACTCAACAAGTCAGTTTTTAGCTTGTTCTCTCTCCTCATATTATCTTGTATTTACATATCTGTACATATACTAGTCCACCCTCTGGCTTCCTTCAAATTTCACCTAAAATCTCACCTTCCACAAGTAGTTTTTCTCAATCCCTCTTGATTCTAGTGCCTTCTCGTTTTTATATTTTCTATTTATCCTAAATGTAGCTTTTTTGTACGTAGCGGCTTGTTGTCTCATGAGATTGTAAGCTTCTCAAGGGCAATGATTGCTTTTGACATTTTTTTTATTCCCAAGTCATTAACCCATTTCCTAACACAGAGTAGGCATTTAATAAACACTTATTTGACTCACTGACTGGACCCATTTTCTTATTTGTCAAAACAAGTGGAGTGGAATAAAAGATCTTGATATCTTTTGCAACTCCAAGAATTGGTTATCTAGCTCATGTCTCAATTGGTCCCAAGACTCTTACACAACGTGTCTCCTGCTTATCCCAGGGGATTCCTGAGAATATCTTCATCTGCCTTGTTTAGCACTTCCTAAAACGTCCCTCAGTTCTCTTTCAGACAGTCAGTCTGACAAGACATCAAATAGAAGACAGTTTTTATTTGATGAAGGAGATACAGATAGGTTGGGCTGCTCCTTGGTGTACACAGCCCCTTGCTGTGCAGATTTCTCTGGTACACACAAGGGCAAGCTTCTTCCTCTGATGGTCGTGCTGCAACTTCACCATCTCCATCTGGGGTAAATCATCTTTGATGAACATGGCTCCCTGTCGTGGATAGAGGGTTTTGCAGATCTCGGTCCAGGTCTGTATCTGTTTCTTCTCCTTGAAGTCTATAATTCTTATATCTAGAAGTATATATCTTGTTTTTGGGCCTTGGAAAATCTCCTATGAATTAAGTTAGAGGCTTACCTGTATGCTCAATGCATTTTCGATTTAATACCTTGGAGGACTTAACCCTTTCAGCTCTGGAATGCTCACCCCGGGGCCCTTAAATCTGGACTGGTATGTGTTTCTTGTGGTATGCTTTATTTAGGCCAAACTTCACTTTTTGAGCCCTGGACATCTTTTTTTTTTAACTCTCACCTTCTTTCTTGGAATCAATACTGAGTATTGGTTCCAAGGCAGAAGAGCATAGTAAGGGGTAAAGATGGCTGCAGAGTAGAAGAAAGGTGACTTTCTCTCCTAACCAACCCATATAGACTACCTCCAAAGAACAAAAAACAAAGGCAGAAGAGCAATAAGAGCTAGGCAATGGAGGTTAAATATCTTGCCCAGAGTCACACAGCTAGGAAGTATCTGAGGCCAGTTTCGGGAACACAAGACCCCCCGTTTCTAGAACTGGCTCTCAATCCCCTGAACCACCTAGCTAATCCCTCTATCCATCATCTTACCAACTGCTTTGCCACATAGATCTCCCTGATTTCTAGTTCTAGAATGAAATAAAATAATAAAATTAAAAAGTTCTTAAATAAAATAAAATATAATAAAATATGCCATTTTATTTCCTTATGCTTTCCTTTATTGTCCCTGTAATGTTCCAAATCAAAATATCACTCCATATGTGTGTGTATGTGTGTATACATATATAGAGAGATACACAAATATACACACATACATGTATACACATAAGTAAATTGTGGACATATATACACATGGCATATTATATATACATACATATTGTTTCCATTGCGGGAGAAGTCTCTTCTCTTTTTTATTTGATTCCTCGGTATTTAGCACAGTGCTTTCCTAAGTGCTTTTAAATCCATTCATCCTTACTTGAACATAACTCTATGTATACTTGTTTTCTGCTCTGAGTGTATTACAGGGTACGAAGGGCACTGGGTAACCAGCAGTCCTTCTTAGGCTATCCACAAGTTCTAAATGTCTGTGTTAGATTTGCCATTTATAGATCCTGGTGCTCTTCATGGCCTTGTCTCAGATGCATTTGAGCCAGAATCTTGCTTGGAAAAAAAAAAAAAGCTATTTGCACCTGAAGGATCTTTCTGCATGCCAGACTGAGCTGTCTAATGCTACAGTTTCCCAGCAGCCCACTGCTGTAAATCTGTGCTTCAGAAGTGTGATTTGAGGGTTTTTTGTTTCAACTAGGGGGTTTTCTAGAATGACTCAAACCATTCATAGCAGGAAGAGAATTAAGAATGGTATCTTGCATTCTGAAGCCACAGGCAAAGAAGCTTTCTTCCTAGTGAACAGGATAATTTCATTAATGGATTGTGGTGTATGTGACATATAACAAAAGGCCAAGAGCCTACATGTGGTTTTTTGTCAAGAAGACACTGGGCCAATGAAAGCTATTTCAATTGTAATGCTTTTAACTCATGTAGAATTTATTGCTCAAATTTCTATCAGCATTTTTGCTTCTCCTACTCAAAGAGGGCTAGATACAGCAATGTTTTACATCAGAAATAAAAAGATGGCAACACCTATCCTTAGCTTTGGCAGGACACTCAGTATAGAAGGGATGGGAGAAACGTCAAAGTGATGCATTTGTACCTCCCTAAACCTAAGGACAAAGCCCTGGCCTGTTTATGTAACTTCATATTTCCCGCAAGGCCAAGATCAAGTGTACATAAAAAAGTTCAGTCCTGGAGGTGATACACTTCCAAGAACTTTGAGGAATTGGTTCTCAAAGTATTGGAAGGGGTTGGAAAAACTCTTGGGATTGATGCAAACTCAAAAAACAAATGAGGGATGGGTTCTGGAATGTAGGAAAATCTCCTGGATGAAATTAAAAGAGTTCAGCCTAACTATCTACATAGGAAAAACCAAATGGATAAAGACAGTCGATTGTACAGAATATGACATGTGGCTGTACAGAAAACCTGTAGGGCTTACAAACAACAAAAATGACATAGATATTCATTACAAGTGTACAAAAGAAGTCTTGGGGCCATGATTAAATATGAAGAATAGGCTGGACTGCCCTGGGGAGATAGAAAAGCTCCTTAATGATGCTAAACTTCTGCTAGGAACAAAGATTCATTAAAAAAATTCCAATATTGTACTGGTGCTGTTTGTTAGAAAATTATGGAACCCTACAATCTCCAAAGAAAAACAACTCAATTAAGAAGGCAATGTTGAGGTGTGTGGTAAGTGTGGGTAAATCTAAACACATCACAGAGAAAAAACTATGAAGGAGAAATAGATTGAAGTAACATATATCAAGGAAACATGAGTCCAAAGAAAACAAGTGGGCATGTGAAAAGTGTGCTGGATTACTTATAGACAGCCCACATTTTCCACTGATATTCTTGCAATGCCAAGTGAAATTAAGGATGGTTTCCAGTATGTTGGATAGACCTCCCCAGGCTAAATAGAAGAGATTTGCATGGAATATGCAGGCATGGATGATTTATTATCTGAACCTTTGCAAGGAATATTGAAACTGGTTCTATATCTCTAGCACTTCTCATATCTATCCACTGCTCGGCCTCCACATGACCACTACATCATAGTTCTCATTACTTCTGATACAAACCATTTCAATATTCTCCTGCCTGAGTTCTTCACCTCAATGTCTCCTCTCTCCAATGTGTGTTCTACACAGCTACCAAAGTCATATTCCTTAAGCATAGACCTGACCATGTCATTACCCTGTTTTGTAAACTCCATTGGCTCCTTATAACCTCTAAGAACAAATAAAAACTCTTTTGTTTGGCATTTAAAACTTTTGACATCTTTCATGTATTCTTTGCTCCAACTTAACTGGCTTTTTTGTACCTCATGGACGACAGTCTATTTCAAGTCAACAAGAATTTATTACACATAGGGGCAGCTCAGTGGCTCAGTGGAATGAGAACCAGGTCTAGAATGGGAGATCTTAGATTCAAACCTATCTTCAGATACTTCCTAGCTATAAGACCCTGGACAAGTCCCTTAACCCCCATTGCCTATCCCTCACTGCTTTTCTGTCTTGGAACCAATACACAGTATTGATTCTAAGTTGAAGGTAAAGGTTTAAAATTTTATTACACACTTACTTTGAATCCAGGCACTATTCTAAGTTCTGATAATAAAAATACAAAGAACAGAGAACTTCTACAACAATAGTCCTTGTCCTCAAGGGGTTACATTCTAATAGAGGGAAGGTGAAAAGCTGGAGAGAAGAAGAGGGAGAAGAAAAAGTGAAACCTGGGCAGGAATAAAGACACAGTTGACTGGGGCACTTGAAGGCAAGGATGGATGGAATTTTCAAACTGAGGAGGATATAAGGACATTGTGAACTTCCAGGGTGAGAAGGCCATGGAAGCATGGCAGAAAAATATGGAGTGTCAGGAGAAGAGAAAGACGGACGAAGACACTCTTTCATTTCTTCTGTCTTGGTACAGGTTGTTTCTTATACTTTCAATGCATCTCACTTCCACCTTTTAGAAGAGTTTGGGGGTGGTGTTGTTGTGAGGAAGATATACTATGTACTTAATACCTAATTAACTAACTAATCTTATCTTCCTCACAACAGGGTGAGGGATCAAGCATTTATTAAGGTACCTACTATGTACCAGACACTATGCTAATCACTTAATCACTTTAAAAATATTATTTCATTTAATCCTCAGAGCAACCCTGAGAGGTAGATATTATTATTATTATTGTTTTATAGATTGATCTTTTATTTTCTTCTTGTAATAAGGTTTTTTTTTAAACCCTTACCTTCCGTCTTGGAGTCAATATTGTGTATTGACTCCAAGGCAGAAGAGTGGTAAGGGTAGGCAATGGGGGTTAAGTGACTTACCCAGGGTCACACAGCTGGGAAGTGTCTGAGGCCAGATTTGAACTTAGGACCTCCCGTCTCTAGGTCTAGCTCTCAATCCGCTGAGCTACCCAGCTGCCCCCTGTAATAAGTTTTTATAGATGTCTTTCATTTCTTACATCATCATAGTCATCTTTAGTAACATTTCTTTTCCCCTTCCTGGAGAACTATCCCATAAAACAAATAATACTTTTAAGAGAAAAAAATTGGCACAACTAAATGATATACTGAAAAATCCCCAAAATATATGCAGTGTCACACCTTACAGATGAACCTTAGGGTACCTAGTTTCATCAAAATTCACCTCAAATATAATTTTCCTAATCATTTCTTCTTTATCCTGAATATAGCCTGTTCTTATATATTTTTATTTCCGTGTTGTCTTCCCCACTGGATTGTGAGTTTCTTGAGGACAAGAGCTATCTTTTGTTTTCCTTTGTATCTCCAAAGCTTAGCACTGTCCCTGACACACAAGGCACTTTGTAAATGCTTGTTGACTGGCTGGTTGGCTTTCCTGATCCTTAAAGATGTTAATGCCACCATTTCCCCCAAAAATTACCTTTGTATTTTTTTTGGCATATATACATTTATTTTCTATTTACTTATATGTAGTGTAATGCAAGGTGGCTATCAGGAACTTTTTGCTTCTGTAATTTCTAACAGTCACAAAAAGTCAGTTAAACATCTTAGAATGTCCAGAAAGTCAGTTAGAACTTAAAGCTATAAATAGAGGTGAAGTTCCAGCAGAGGGGGCTTTTTGCCTTCTGGCTTTCGCTATGGCTGGAGGCTTTTGCTTTGTCCTTTCTGCTTTGGCCAAATTGCTTCGGCCTTGGCCTGTGCTTATTTTGTTTTGGGGAAATTTGAACCTATCTCGTTTCTCTGAACCTCTCCCTGATCTCCCATCTCCATCCCTCCCCTTCCCTGATTTTCCTTTGGGTTCTGGTTGGAAGGGAGGGCTTGGAGATTGAACATAGTGGGTTTTAGTTTCTTTAGATAATTGGAGTATCCTCAAATAAGTTATCCCTAGGTTTGATAAAGACTTTATTTAAAAGGCAGTCAAATCTTCCTGACTGGGAGAGCCGGACTCTCTGTCTAAACCTCTCCGCGACCCATCCCCCCCACCACCCCTCTCCCTAGCAGCAATTAGAAAACCCTGAACCCCTTCCCTCTTCTGACTGACCCTGGTATTAATAAATCCCCTTGTTACCTATTCAAACCCTGTGATGAGTCATTGTGTCAAAAATTAAGACAAGGGCCAAGAGGAAAGAATCATTTTCCTTTATTTCTTGAGACAACTGGGGCATCCATCTTGACAGGAAGTACCTTCCCGAGACTTCCTCCAGCCATCAGTTTGACTGGCAGGGAGGGGCCCTCTAGACCCCTCCCTCAAGAGACTTTGAAACTAACAAGAGAAACCCTCCAGCCAAACCTAAACATTTCTTACTGGCCCTGGTTTCCTCCCTGTATCCTCTTTCTCAAGCCTCTGGGAATAAGTCTGTTTGAGCTGTCCTCTCCTACATATCCCATTTCCTTTATCTCCAATAAACCTTTCCCTTACCTTCATTCCTCTTCCAATCACCATGTAATCACCCTAATATCCCCTTTATCCTTCTTTTGACCCAAACTGCATTTTTTTGACCTACTCAGATTATTTACCTTATATTTTTTGATAACAGTAAAGATTTTGTTTCTCCCTGTAGAATGTAAACTCTTTGAGTACAAAGATTTTCATTTCTTATTTTTGAATGTCCAGTGCCTAGAATGGTGCTTGGCCCATAGTAGCTATTTATAACAAATGTTTTTTTGTTTTTTTTTTTTTTATTGATTACTGAGATTTGTAATCATGTCAAAAACCCAAACAACCCAAACCATATGATTAGATCAAATAATGTAGAAAAAACTTTTAACAAAACATGATGCTTATTTATGCTAAATGCTCTAAAAAGACATGGACATTGGAGAAGACTTTTTTGTATTTTATAATCTATATTTCTATAAAAAGAAGCCAGTGTTATTTGCAAATGGAGAAACACTAAAGTCTTTCCCAATAAGGAGGGATGTAAAGGGAGCATGCTCCCTCTCTCAACTTTTTTTTTTTTTAACATTATAGAAAAGTTACTGAAAGTGATGACTAGAGAAGAGAATTAGAGGTATAAATATAGGCAAAGAAAAGACAAAACTGCCTTTGTTTGAAGACTATGTTAAGATTAAAAATGATAAAGGCTGCTATAAATATTGAAATTAGTAGTTTAATTAAAGCCATGTCCATGCTAGTAAAATCATTAGACCATGCGCCAGTAAGAATTCAAAACTGCCACCTCCTCCATTATTATTACCTCTCCTCTCTTCCCTGCCTGCTAGCCAAAGAGAGCGAGACTACTTTCGATTCTCCCATTTTAACTGTCCTCTGCGTGGTGACGCAGGCATTCCCACACCCAAAGAACCGGAAACGGAAACCCGTTGGATCACAGGAAATGTAGTTTGATAATTCCCATGTGTCCATAGAAAATATATATATACTTTTAGATGGCATTTCCCAAATTCCAATTAACAACTACTAGCTGAATTTTACTAAGAAAATCATAGAGAAAATGCAAATAAACCAGAAAATAAATTGATATAATAGTTTTAATAAAAATCCATTATCTAAAATAATTCTACACAAATCATTGGTATCTGCATATAGAGAAAATATTAAATAAACCAATGCAGTAACAAAAGTAATAAAATAAGAAGCAAGTAACAGAAAGAGGATTACTTCTACTCAAAATGTACAGTTGAGGAAAATGACTAAATATAGCAATGTATTTCATACTAAAAACTGCAAAACGCAAAAAATATCTGAGATAATTAACCAAAATACATTCAAGATTTATGGGAATACCATACACATATATATGTATTAGTATTATACATAGTTGTATAAACATACATGTGTATATGTACACACATGCACACATATATAATGGAGTGTGTTTATTACACACTCATGTGTGTATATGTTTATTGATTGATAATAGATTATTAGGAATTAAAATATAAAAAATATCTGAGATATAATTAACAAAGATACATTTAAGATTTATAGGAATATTATATATCTAGATCTAGATCTAGGTCTATACATATGCATATGTATATATTAGTGTATGTATACACATATTTATACATCTATATTTGAGTACATAAAGGTATACATATACATGCATATAATGTATGTGTATGTGTATGTATGTAACACACAGGTGTGTATATTTATTGATCGATAATAGTTTCTCTATTAGGAAGTGTAAGAGATACTCACAAGCCCCATACCATTGAAGACTGGCTCAGTTTCTTTAATCTGCTCTTCTTTTTCCCTTCTGTTTTTCCTCCTTCTTAGGAGCAAACCTTGTACATCATCTCTCCTTCCAGCTCATTACATTAACATGTGAGCTCACCATTTTAATTTCAGTCTTCATGTGGATATACATTTCTTTAACCTACCAAAGCTCCAAACTTCCAATCTCAACTGCCAGGTTGAGTCTCACCAATAGCTGTGATTTGAGGCATGTGCTACCATGTCTGGCCACAAAATGTTCATTAAAGAAATAAAGGAAACCATAAAGCATTGGAAGGATATTCATTGCTCATGGTTGGATTGCATCAATATAATAAACACGGTGATATTACTTAGATTCGTGCCAAAGCAATCAATGATCAAATTGTGAAATGAGAGAAAAGAAAAAACTCTTTGCATCAAATAAGGGTCTAATATACAATCTCCAATTATGCATATACATTATATATTAAAATCAGATATTAGACCCTTACTTTATGTAAAAATGTTTGTGTATATATGTGTGTATATATATTTATATTTGCATATATATGATATATATGTATGATAGCTCCCCTTATTTGGAGTATTTTATGTATATTAATATTTATTAATTAAATGTATAGTATGTCATGTATTAATGTACATTTATTAGCATATTATGCATTGATATTTATGTATATGTTTGTACATATATGCATATTCACACATATACACATATATAATTGGCACAAAAAGTATGACTAAGAGCCATTCCCCAACAGGTAAATGGTCAAGGAATCTGAAAAAAATAGGTAATAAAATAATTACAAAAATGAATGACCACTTTCTATATTTTTGACTTTGGGAAAGTCACTTTAATTTTTTTTAGTCTTATTTCTTCTGTAAAATAAAGTGGTTGGATTTCAATGACCTCTAAAATCTCTCCCAGATCTAAGTACAATCCTAAGTTAAAAATTACTCAAGATAATTTATAATAAAGGAAATTAACATTTTTAAAACTCTGAGGTTTCACCTAATATTCAGCACATTGGCAAAGTTGACAAATATGGAAACAGTTGATGTTGGAGAGGCTACTAAAAAAAAAAGAACAATAATATGTTGTTTGCAGAGGTAGGAATTAGTCCAACAATCCTATAAAAAATGATTAAAGTCAGCCTAACCTTGGATCCAAAGATACCAGTGCTATGCATATACCCCAAGGATATCACAAAACAGAAGGAAAGTTCTTATACTTACCAAAAGACTAATGATTTCTATTTGAAGTAGCAAGTAACTAGAAAAAAAATTGAGATGAAAATATAACATTACCACACTATAAGAAACAGAAATACACAAGATTCCTATCTCTAATATTTTCTACTTGTATGAACTGATTCAATTCCTTAACCTCCCTAGGAAAGCTAAGAGGTTTGGATTAGATGAGTCTGAGGTCCCTTCCAACTTATTCTATGATCCTATGACCTGTGACCCTATGAAATTTAGAGAAACAAAAGATGATTTTGATGTACTGATTCAGAAGGAAGATGTATGAGAAAACAATATCAACAAAGACTAAACAATGCAAATGGAAAGAAGAATAACATGAAACTTAAAGCTAGGTAGTTATGTGACTAAGTTTGACCCCATGAGATTTTATAAAAATGAACTTTATTTTACTGCAGAGGTGGGGTACTATTTGTGTGGAATACTGCATATCTCAGTCAGATGTGGTCAATGTGTTCACTTTGATCAATTAAAACATATATATTTGCAACAAAGAAAGGTTGACTCAGAGGGAGCAGAAACATATTTGTAAATAATATGATATAAAAGCAAATGCTTTCCCTAAATTTCTATTTAAAAAAAGAAAATGAAAATGTTAAACAAAGTCATCTTTAAGTTCCTTTGTGACTTTACATTTATGGTCCTAAGACCTTCATGGCTAATTTGAGAGAGATGAAGATTGAATACCAGGAAGAGAAGTCCACTATAGAGTATAATTTGTAAAAGTCTGTCAGATCTTTTCTCCTATTTTCATTTTGTGCCCTCTAACTCAATGATGCCAAATGCAAATAGAAATGGGGACCACTAAATAATACATAAGGAACACTGATGGCCCATATTGACTTAGAATGCCACATATTTATATTATCTATGTTCTATTGTATTTGTATTTATTTTGTTTCCCAATTATGTGTTAATTTGATTCCAGGTTCACTGGAGAGTTTTGCCCTAACAGCTCTGCTCTAGAATTAAGAATAGGAATGCATTCTGTGATTTCATTAGTTACTGTGAGTTTCCCACATAAGAAAATGGCCTCTTCTAGTGCTACTCAGTGCCTTCTTTAAAACTTGTTTTATTAGAGAGTTTCCTTTAGCAATAAGAGGTTAAAAGACTTGCTCAGAGTCATACAGCCAGAATGTGTCAAAGATAGGATTCGATCTTAACTTTTGGATTCTGAGACTGGCTCTCTATTCTAGACTATGTGGCTTTTTTATGTCCGTGATAAATTTATAAATGATTCTCATACAAAATTTCACAAAGATGAGAAAGTAAAGTCAATTGGTTGCCAGAGAGGGAATAAATTTGTAGTCAAGTTTTGGGTTAAAATCCTAGTTCTACAACTTATGACCTATGTGACATTAAGTATATCACTTAGATTCTCTGGACAGCACTAGATTAAAAACTTGTTTTTAAAAATATATTGGAGAATGCTTTCAGAAGATTATGATCAGTTTTTCTTCATGGAAACGCAGAGAGAAACAGTGAAGGGCAAAAGTATTTTTTTAAAAATATGATGAGACATCTAACTAAACAAAGTTATCCTTAGGGGACTTGAAGGTGAAAAAAGAAAGGGGACAACAAACAGGATCAAAATGAAAAAGATCTGTAAAATCTTTTTATAATAAACTTTTTTATGATAAAGAGAATAGAGCCACCACATGTTGACTCTAACACCACAGTCTCAGGTATGCTTACTGAAGAGTTAGAAATGGAACAAGTGAGAACAAAGACAGGAAAAGCAGATGGATTAGAGGATAAAACTGGATTAGATGGATATAGAAGAGATTTTTGCTGGAGGCAACCTAATTGGGAGGGCATTGAGGGATTGATATTCAGAAAGCATCTGAAGGTAGGTTAAGAATATTGAATGTGTGGGAAAAAAACAAGACCTTAATATTTTAGAAAAGGCAATTGAGAACACCAACAACTATTAACCTACATTCCTTCTTTCTTATTTATCTAAAAATGTTATGAGAATCATCTAAACACCCATCAAGGGCATTCTCAATGAGGGTATTAGTAGGAAATAAACAGGTAACATTTTGCAGTAAACCACATTTTTATTGTCACACAATTGTCTGAAAAATGGAGAGCATATAGAATTCCACTAGTTATTATTTTTAAAGCATTTAATTTGGTTATGCAAAACGCTGCCTTAAAAAGTCTCTTCCAATGAGATGCCTCCCGTTATTCCTACATCAAAATTATTCAAGATTCCTTAAAAAGATGTAACAAGAAATATAAACTTATGAAGGACTCTTTGAAGATTAACATCCAGCAAGGAATAATGGGGAAATACCACAAATATATTTGCTGATGTACTTGGATAGATTTGTTTAGAATCTAAGTTAAATATAATATTTTCTAAAAGTTGAAGATCTCCTTAGATTATGGGGATCCACAAGCCAAGTCTGTCCCAATGTCTATTTTTGCATACACCCTGCCCCATTAGCTAAGAAATCCCTTTTTTTTTAAAATCTAGTTTGCCCCTTGTTCTAAATGTTCATGTTTGCAAATAACATTGTGTTCATTTCCTTAAGCTTGAAAACTTGTCCTCCTGAAAGAAATCCATGACTATTTGAGTTTAGCTCAACCATCCACAACCATCCACACAGTGGATGAAAATCAAGTGGATGAAATATATTATGTTTAATCCCCAGATTATGCTATGTAATATGATAGACAAACAACTGAGCTTATCCATAAGTACATATACCTGACAGAATGCAAATGGATAGCATGTTGGGCTCAGAATTAAAGAAAATTAGAATAATCTGGATGGCCTTCACAATATTACAAAGCTCCTTTATACTCTAATCTCTATATTCCTTTTAAAAAACATAGGCCATACTTCTAATGCTAATATCTTGTAAGAGTTGCTTTATGACATTAGAAAACTGGTGTCTAATGAATTAAAAATGAGTATGATTAAGAAGACAATGGAAAGACACATACGTGCATATGACAGAGGGGAGCATTTATAACAAATGTCAAATTAGAACATTTCTAAAAGAATTGGTCTAAAGGATATTAAGGAAATATAAAATGAAGGCTTATTACATTCCAAACATTATTCTAAATCCTGGAGATACAAATAAGAAAATGAAGCATTCCCTGTTCTCAAGGAGTTTACCTTCCAATTGGGGAAGCGACAGCATATGAAGGAGGCACCATACAGATAAAATGTCCTCAGGGTCCTTAGGATTCAGTAGCAGGGTGCATGGCAAGGCTCAGGATTTCTATGGCATAGCAGCAGGGAAGATTACATACAAATTCCATGCAGTATCAGGTGCTTCACTGGTAACCCTTCAACATCAAGATAAGACAAGGAAGCCTCCCAGCAAGTAAATGGTGCCTCAGTGGTGATCTTATGGGAGGACACAGAGAAGAGTCATAAGCAAGAATGGTTTTGCAAACAACATCATTAAAGAAAATATTTAAATCAACTAAATCATAAACCGAGTTAGACGTATAAGTTGAATTGAATATATTCTGCCTGGGGAAATGTTTGCTTTTGGTCTCCTTATAGTGCCTCCTTTTTCTATCCTTTCTTTTAGTGTATAGTTTCCTCAATGCTCTCTTCCCTCCTCCATCAAACTACTTTAAGAAAAAGATTGAGTATACTTGTTTACATCTTAGAGTGAATTTGTCAATGAATTACTTATTTCAGGAATAATTACATTTTAAATTTGGAATAAGTGGTTTTGTCTAAAGCAGTGGTTCTCAAACATTTTTAGCCTACCGCCCCATTTCCAGAAAAAATGTTACTTAGCCTCCTGGAAATTAATTTTTTTAAATTTTAATAGCAATTAATAGGAAAGATAAATGTACCTGGGGCAGCTGGGTAGCTCAGTGGATTGAGAGCCAGGCCTAGAGACAGGAGGTCCTAGGTTCAAATCTGGCCTCAGACACTTCCCAGCTGTGTGACCCTGGGCAAGTCACTTGACCCCCATTGCCTACCCTTACCAATCTTCCACCTATAAGTCAATACACAGAAGTTAAGGGTTTAAAATTTAAAAAAAAAAAAAAAAAAGATAAATGAACCTGTGGCCATCACTGCTTCCCTAGATCACTTCAGCACCCACCAGGGGGCGGTGGCGCCCACTTTGGGAATCACTGGGGATTTTAGGTATCAAGCCTTCAATTGGGGAAAATATTCTGAATGACCTCCTCATCATTGAAAGGTCATGAAAGCCATAGTCTCACTGAATTTTGTGGCCAGTCATATCCTATCTAGAATATTATGTTCAGTTCTGGGAACTACATTTTGATAGGAACACTGATAAGGCTGAGTGAATTCAGAGGATAAAGTGTGTGTGGGGGGTGGTAGACAGGATGAACTCTAAGGTTCCTTCTGTCTCTAATTTCTGTGATCACGCAGATGACCAGGTTAGGGAGGAAACTTGAAATCATGTTCTATAAAGATAATTTGACTGAATTAGTGATGATCAGTCTGGAGAAGATTAAGAGAGAATATATTACTGAACCTGAATATTTGAAGGGTTGTCATATGGAAAAGAGATGAAGTCTTTTCCACGAAGAAGCCAGGGGCCAACTCTTATTGGCAGTTAAAGATACCCAGTCCAATATGAGAAAGAATGTCCTGATGATAATCAATCAGATAAAAAAGGAAACAAGTTGTCCCAGAAGGTAATGAGGTTCCTACCACTGTAGTGTATAAGCAGAGAATGAAAAACTACTTGTTAGAACAAGTAGTAGAAGGGATTTATCAATCAGATAAATGGTGGGTCAGATTAGATGTTTTCTGATGTTCCAACTTTGAAACTATATGATCATTGTTGTTTTTCAACCATTTTTCAATTGTGTTCAACTCTTCATGACCCCATTTAAGAGTTTTCTTTTTTCTTTTCTTTTTTGTTGAATTTCAAATTTTTATTTAATTAATTAACTTAGAAGATTTTTCCATGGTTACATGATTCATGTTCTTTCCCTCCCCTCCATACCCTACCCCCGTAGCTAACAATCCCACTGGGTTTTACATGTATCATTGATCAAGACCTATTTCCATATCATTGATAATTGCATTAGGGTGATCATTTAGAGTAGTGATGGGCAAACTACAGCCCGGCCAGATGGGGGGAGGGGCAGGGGAGGCCTTAAATGTTCTATTTGGCTGCTGGACATTATTCCTAATCTGACGAATACAATGAGTAGGATACAATATGATGAAACTTTGAAAGATTTGCCTTAGAAACAGACTGACAGATGAGCATTTCCTTTCCTTTGGTCCCCTCTTTAAAAAGTTTGTCCATCACTGGTTTAGAGTCTACATCCCTAATCATATCCCCATCAACCCATGTGATCAAGCTATTGTTTTTCTTCTGTGTTTCTGCTCCCACAGTTCTTCCTCTGGATGTGGACATCATTCTTTCTCATAAATCCCTCAGATTGTCCTGGATTGCTGCTAGTAGAGAAGTCCATTACATTCAATTGTGCCACAGTGTATCGGTCCACTTGGAGTTTTCTTGGCAAAGCTTCTGGAGTGGATTGTCATTTCTTTTTCCAGCTCATTTTACAGATGAGGACACTGAGGCAAACAGGGTTAAGTGACTTGCCTAGGATCACATTAGCGAGTGTCTGAGGTCAGATTTGAACTCAAGAAGATGAGTTTTCCTGACTCCTGGCTCAGCGCTCTATCCAGGGCAGCTAGGATAAAAATCACAGAATTGCCAATTTAGAGCTAGAAGGGACTTTATTCTAACCTTCTCATTTTGCATTTGAGGAGACTGAGGTCCAAAGAGATTAAACGGTACTAAGCTAACCGTGCCGGGTCCTCTGACTCCCAGGCCATCGCTGTACCCTGTGAACCTTGACATCTCTAGCGAGGACTGGCGATTTAAAAGGGCCCATTTTAAAAAGGTGAAACATTATTATTAGGACACAGCAGCAGTCAAGGTAGAAACAGCAGTGCTGCGTCGGACTCTCATCGCCTGGGTCAGAAACTCCCAGGGTGGGCCCAGACCTCTCGGATCCGGAGCTTTGTTTAAGAGCTGGACCCTCCAGACCCTCATTGCTTGTCTGTGGCAACACGACTCACCAATTTCTTCTCTCTCCTGCTGGGACATTCAATAGGGAAAATGGATCAAAGGGCCGAGCTGGAACATTGCTAGGGGAGAAGGGGAGACTTTAGGTGAGCGGTAACTCTCAAGAGTTGGATGCAGTGACCTTTCTTATTTGCAGTGTTGTCATTTTGCAGTTGACACAGCATGAGCCCTGGCATCAGAGGCTCTGATGGCCCCGGGGCTGTGTTGGAGAGGAAATAAATTAGCATGCCCTACTTTGAGCCACTCACATCCACGTCCCGGCTGCATGGAACTGGTTGGCTGCGGAAGGAAGACGCCTGTAAAGGAATGACCTCTAGTGGTGAAAATGGATGGCTGCATTGCCCATTCTGCCTAGGAGAGGGGGGCCCATGGTTTAAACTTTGAGGGAGAAATTTGGGAGATCAAACAGCAGCCGCTCCTTGAACGTCTGCTGTGTACCTTTCGCCTCTTTGGGAGACACGGTGAAAGAGAAAAGGAGTAGTTCCAGCCCTCCAGGAATTCGCATTCCGGCCAGAGACGTTTCATAAGGGAACAGAACGCGAAATGCCCAGTTATATCCACAACAACAATCATAATGATAATAAAGCTAATTTAAAAAATCATGATAAATGTAGAGGGCTAGAAAGGTTGCAAATCACTTTCTCTGTTTGCCTCATAACCTTGTCCACAAATATATAGGGCATCAGTGGATCAGGAAATATATGCGTAGGGGGACACATTTAGGGAATGCACGTGTCCCAGACACACAAGTGGAGACCCAGCTGGCCCCTCTGAGAGTCTGGTGAAGTGGCATCAGAATATTTTGTCTGTTCCCCACTGGTCCTCCCCAGACTCTGCCTCTCTCACTTAGCCACTGATGGGGCAGTGGTCTACTGGGTCCATATTTGCTTCCAGAAGTAGCTCTGATAGGCACATGGTTATGAAACTTTTCTGTTTCCTGGTTTGTGCTAGAGATCTCAACTGAGTTATTACCTATTCCTCTTAGTCAAGAGTAGGCTTTGCACCATCCTTTTAGCTTAGAGCCCCAGAGACTTAAGCTTCGGCTTTTTTTTTTTTTTTTTTTTTTTTTTTTTTTTTTTTTTTAGGGCACCAGGCACTTCACATACCCAGGATCCGACTAGGGAAAAATTCTCAGTGGCTTTTTCTCACAAAAAAGAGTCAGGCTGTTTTCAGTAGCTTGACTGCGAAAGGTATTTCCTCTCCAAAAGGAAAGCCCTTGCCTCCACGGGCAGAACTTCTCTGAAAACAGTCAGGAAGCTTAAAGAGCCCCTTTAAGGCATTAATTCTAGTTTTAACCTCTTCCTGCTCAACAGGGACAGGGTTTCTGTACCAAGTTTCGATCTGACTTAAAGTTTAAAAGTCATTATAATTTTTGCTTAATTACCCTATGGGGATCCTAGTTCCCTCAATTAATTTCAGGGAGATAATTTGCCAAAGAAACTATATAGAAATATGTGGGTCTAACCTTCAGCAATTATTTTTTCTAATACTTCAAAATATTCTGGTTCATGCTATGCAAGATAATCTGAGCAATCACAAGAACTAATTGCCAAAGGCAAGGTCATTTGTCTTTCCTCTTTCCAGTTACAGACCTATTTTTTTTGTATACACATCTATAAATATTTATATTTAGCCAGCAACAAGCTTCCTTGCCCAATATTTAAGTAATTTTAGTCTTATTTGGTACGATACATTTTAATAAATTCCTTGGCAGAGAGCTAGATACTGGCAGGAGATGAATGCACGTGAAAAGGGTGGGTATACATGGGGCATAAGGGGAAAAAATCAGAATAATGTAAATATTCTACCCATCTATAAATAATATCCTTCCCTCTCTCATGTAATATCTTTTCTTCAACAGATATTAATACTCATGTGATTTTGGGCATTAATAACAATAGCTAGCATTTAAAGTTTGCAATGCATTTTACATATATCTTGTTTGTTACTCACAACAACCTTGTAAAACAGGTGCTATTATTATCACTTTACAGATGAAGAAATTGAGGTTGAGAAGTTAAATGACTCTCCCAGTTATATAAGAATAAGATGTGTGAGTCATTTTAGAACTTAGATCTTCTTATCTCCATAGTCTCTATGTCATGATGCTCTTCATCTTTCTGGTATGGGTTTCCTCATCTGTAAAATGAAAGCACTAACCTTGATGATGCTTTAGTTCTAAATCCTATGAACCTACGGGCTTTGATGCTATCTGGGAAGGACAGAACTCTTCTTGTTTTCCTGTTATTGATGGTCAAATAGATGTAGGGCATTCAGATTTATCTGAGATGGAAAGAAATAATTGCTATGCTTTAGGGGAAAGAAATTTGTTTTGAGGTCAATTTGAAAGTTCTTTTTCAGTAAGGGAAGATATTTTTCATTTGTATACTGTGTTCCCCCACTGAAATGCACTTTCTCCCCCTCTTTTGAGCCCTACTGAGCTCCTTGCTAACATTTTAATATTTCAATATGCCACCTCCTCCAAGAAGCCTTCTCTGGCATTCTCTGTCAAGGATGATCATTCTCCCCCTACCCCACCATCTCACATAGTATTTTATTTTTCATTTCTCTAATGTTTTTAAGAAATTATATTATTTTGAAAGTTGTCTAAGTTTGCCTCACCCTATATGATCCTAAGTTCCTCAAAGGTAGAAACTGTATATTAGCTAAATTTTGTATTTCCCCTAGAATCCAGCATCATACTCTGTATGTAGTAATCAACCAATAAAGAAAAATTTATTATACACTTATTATGTGCCAACACTGTTCTTTTTAAAATAGCCATTAAATATTATATATACTAAGTACTAGTTCTAAGACAAAAATAGTGATAAGGGCTAGGCAATTGGAGTTCAGTGACTTACTCAGAGTCACACAGTTAAGAAGAATCTGAGATCAGATTTGAACCCCAAATCTCCTGTATCCAGGCCTGGCTCTTTTTGAGCCCTCTGGCTTCTCTGTGTTGATACTGTTTTAAGAATTATAAATGTAGAAACAACTATTAGCCACTCTCTGCTCTTGAAGGGCTTACATTCAAGATATCCCAGGAACATATATGAGTAGAATGAGAGCTGGACTGATATCTTAGAGCCATTTCTTATTTTAAGAACAGATATTCCCTGCCTACTTCTGACCCAGCTACTTGTAAACTGTAGTGAAGGTGCTTCTAGCCATGGCTGGATGAGGGGTTGGTACTATATGATGACAAAAGATGTTTTCTAATTGGCAGTGGAGCTAAAACTTATGACGTGGGGGTGCCAAGTTAGAACTGAGTGGGCATACCAAAGGGACAGCTCTTCTATCTCTCAGTCTTCTTTCCCGACAAAAAAAGGAGGTAGGATTGCTTTGAACTGCCAGATGATGATAAACAATAGCCAGCCTTCCCCTGCTCAGCCACCATGTTCCTAGGAGCACTTGGCACCTCTCTCTCTTTTTATCCTTTATTATTTTTAGGTGAATGAATATATCGAGACTGTAATGCCCAACATACAAAAGTTGTATAAGAGAATCAGGAAGGGGGTGGCACCACTAGATGGGTACGTGGGTGAGGTCAGAAAGGCCTGGTGAAGAAGGTGATGCTTAAGATAAGTCATAAAGGAAACTAGGGATTTGAATAGATAGTGATGAGGAGGCACTTAATAAATATTTGTTGAATAAAAGAATCGAATAAGGTTATTTGTAAAATGGGAGATTTGAGATTGAGAATCAGCTGACTCCTGACACTACAACTGGCCTGACCAAGTAACATAACTTTCAGAACATTCATTTTCTTCCTTATATAATAAAGAAAATATAATTGGAAGGAACACATATAGACTATTATGTTTGAGTATGAATGCCACCTTTTAAGAAGGACATGGGCAAAATGGAATATATTCAAAGAAGAATATACGGATATTAAAAGGTCTAGAAACCATATCATAAGAGAAATAGTTAGAAGAACTGGGGTGATTAAGTTTGATTAACAGGAGCTTTAGGGAAGCTGTTGTTGCTATATGAAGAATGTCCTGTAAAAGAGGGAGTAGACTTAAGCTGTGTGATCCCCAGAAGCCCCTGAAGGTTCATTCAACCAATGGGTAGAAGTTATAGGCAGATTTTGACTCAATGTACAGAAAAATTTCCTAACAATTAAAGTGTTAACGAGGTGCTGAAATCCCTGCCATTGAAAGTATTCAAGCAAAGATTATCTGACCACCTATTTGGTATTCCGTAAAGTGGAATTCTTTCATGGGACAGGAATTTAAAACTAACTGACCTCTAAAGTCTCTTCCATCCATCAAATTGTCAACAGTTTATTAAGCACCTACTATGTGCCAGGTATGATGCCAGGCTCTAGAGATACAAATGCAAAAAACCAGACACTCCTTGCCCTCAAAAGAGCTTGCATTCTACTTGGTTGATGCAATAAATTCACAGATAAGCAAATATAAGGTAAATACAAAGTAATGTATGGGCGTGGTCACCAACAACTGAGGGTAGTAGACCAGACCTCTTGAAGGAGGGACAGTTTTTGAGCTGGGACTTGAAAAGAGCTAAGATTTCCAAGAGGCAGAATTGAGGACAACCTTCCTGGGAACAGAGCAGGATGCAGGGCAGGGCATGTTGCATCTGTAAAAGAGCAGGTGAGTTAGTTTGGCTGGAGATAGAAAGTACAAGAGGGAGTTATATGTAATCTATTCCAAAAGAGACTCTGGGATAAGATTGGGAAAGGCTTTGAATGCCAAATAGGGAAATTTGTATTTTATCTTAGAAGTCTTGAGCAAGTGAGTGATGTGGTCAAACCTGGCCATTAGTAATAACAGTTTTGCAGCTGAGTGGCAGATGGATTAGAGAGGTAAAGAACGGGTATTCAAGGTGACTAATTAGGAAGCTATTATAGTATTTTAGGTGAAAGGTATTGAGGACTTGAACTAGAGTGATTGAAATGTGATTAGAGCAAAAGGGACACATGTGAGGAAATACTGAGATAGTGAAGTTAACAAGAATTGGAAAACTAGTTGGGTGTTGTGAGTGAGTGAGAGTGAAAGGTAGATAATAATTCCTAGGTTGTGAACCCCAGGCTACTGGAAAAATGATGGTGATCTTTCTTGATAGAAATAATGAAGTTAGAGAGAAGAGTGGTTTTCTGGAGAAAGATAATGAGTTTTATTTTGAACATACTGAGTCTAAGAAGCCTATCGGATATCCACGTGAAAATGATAAATAGGCAGTTGGAAATGAAGAGTCAGAATTTAAGAGAAAGATGAGGGAGGGATGTGTAGATTGGAAATCATTTATATAGAAATGATAGTTGAATCCAAGAGAATTATGAGAACCCTGAGAGAGAATACATAGAGAAAAGGGGGATCAGGTCAGATTCCTAGGATACATGCAGATATGAATAATGATCTTGAAAAAATGACTTAGAAGGACTAGTTTTGGTTGGCTGATTTCCTTTGTACTCAGAGGACCAAAATGACAACACTGGTGCTGTTTTTTTGACTTGCTCATAAATTGTAATTAATTGACCAGAGTTGCACAAAGCCACTGACTTCACTCTCTTCCAGAGTCATCAAAGTCCAATGGCAAGAAAAAAGTCAAAATGACTGGCAATGTCCTGACATGCAGTGGATGACCTTGGCTTCTTTGATATCTGACCAAGCTCCAAGTGCTCCACAGCACCTGTTTCCATCACCTTCATGGCTGTTAGGACAAATTGTTCTTATCTGCCTCTTCCACAAGGGGAAATCTTCCCATCCTTGAGATAGACTCTCTCCATAATGCACAATAGGTTTTGAGGCTTGTCCATTAGCCTTAGCCTGGTTCAACCCTCCTACCAAGATGATGTATGGGGGTGAGACCACTGTGCACGCTGTAGTTTTGTGGAGCCACAGGACGGACACCAAAGAAGGAAAGCAGCCCCGAAAAGGACTGGGAAAGCCCTCATACCAAAGGTATTAGTCTTCCATAAATACCCCAAATTCTCTAGAATGACTAGTAAAACTGATAGGAAGAGAAATATGTAGGGAACGGCTGAATAATCTGTGGCATATGAATGTAACAGAATACTATTGTGCCATAAAAATGATGAAAAAGGTAAACACAAAAAATCTGAAAAGATTTACATGAAAGGATTCAAAGTGAAGTAAGCAGAACCAAGAGAATGTTGTACACAGCAATAACATTAATGTACAATGATCAAATGTGAATGAATTAATAACAGCAATGTAAGGATCCAGGACAACCTCAAGGGATTCCTGATGATAAAGACTATCCACTGCCACAGAAGAATCTGAAGGATTCTGAATGCAGATTGAAGCATAGCTTTCTTCACTTTATTTCCACCATGAACTTTTCTATAGTAAAAGAAATATGTCTTCTTTCAAAATGTAATAAACATGGAAATATGTGTTATATGATAACACATGTATAACCTGTATCATATTACCTGCTATCTTAAGGGGGTAGAAAGGAGTGGGAGGAAGGGAAATAACATGGATCACGAAATGTAAGAAAATGATTATTAAAAATTGTATTAACATGTAAAAAAGTAAACAATTGAATTAAAAATTTTAAAAGGCAAACTCTAATAAAGGAATGGTGGAATACCAGTGGGGAAAGAGAAACATGAGACATCAGTAACACAGAAATTCAAGGAGGAGAAAGTATACAAAAGAAAAGAATGGTTAACAGTGATGAACATTGGAAAGTTATCAAGAAGGATGAGTACTGATTTTTAAAAAGTCATTAAATTTGGCAATAAAATTATTATTGGTAATTTTGCTGAGAATAGTTTCATTTGAGTGGTAGGGATGAAATTTAAAGGGACTGAAAAGTGATTAGGGCAGTTAGATAACACAGTGGATAGAGAGCTGGGTCTGGAGTCAGGAAGACTTGTCTTGAGTTCAAATGTGGCCTCAAATAGCTATTAGCTATATGACCCCAGGCAAGTCAATTAATCAATTCTGTTTCCTTCAGTTTCCTCATGTGCAAAATGAGTGGGAGAAGGAAATGGCAAACCACTCAGATAAAAAGGGAGGAGACTCTATAGATAGCTTGAGAAGAAAACATTTGAAATAGCTACTACAGGGAATTTAAAAGAAAGTTAATTTAGAAAGACTAACAGGATTTTTGTGCAACAGCAAGGAAGGACCCATTTGAAACTGGATAACATAAAATTGTAATGGACTAGTCAGCATGCCTGTTACTAGAAAATCTCTAAGGTTCTTTATATGATTGTAAGATTCTTTCATCTTCAGTTTGGAAAAGAATGCATATTTCAGTTGATCTCATTGTTGATAGCTTTTGGTCTTATGCTTGCGTAATAAGAGAAGGTCTAGTCCTTGACACAATGTGCCCTGACTAGATCAGTCCAATATATGGAAACTTGAATCTGCTTCCAGGCTTTTCTCCCCCAGTCCCTCTGTAGGTTTCCTCTGACTTTCTGTTGGCTAACTGTGAACTGGGTATACATACAAAAGGCATGATCTCTGCCTTTCTTCCCTAGCAACTTTCAAGTTAGAATTGTTCTGAGCATCCAGAGAATAGGAGGAAGAATAGCCTCAGATTCCTTTCTCACCCTACTTGGCAGTTATGTCTATGAACATATGGCACCTCTGTTTCTTTTGTCTCTTATGTTTATTCTTTCCTGATTATAGGTGAATGAGTATCCTGAAAAAAGAGCACCCAAGAGACCAGTGAGACTGGGAGATCTATCAAAGGTCTCACTGGCAACTGGAGTCCCAGAACCATAGCAGCTGGGCCTGATGAGGAGCCTGAAAACCAGCCAAAGCAATTTATGTGACTTGATCCAGAAGTGGAGTGGCCCATCAGCCAAAAAATAATGCCTTAAGAGATGCCAGACCAGCTAATTGAGGGAGTAAAACATATACACAGGCCATGACACTCCCAAAAGTCAACTTTTGGGTGACGAAGAGAAGGAAGAAGACTCTCTAGGCTGGATATGTCCTTTACATGTGTAATATTGGGTTTAAGTTTGCATCCACTCTCTCTAGGAAATGAGTTTGAGCAAGGAATATTGTGCCCTGTGGTGTGGGAGGGATATTTTTATAACTTCTGTCCTTGTTCCACCTCTCAATAAATCTCCATTTGAAAAAGTTAATTGATATCAACTAGTTAATTGTTATGAGGAAATCACACTGGATGGGGGTTCTTGAGTAATAGTATCAGAAATCACAATCTCTAGGATTAACAACCCTGAGAGAAGAACTAGTATGATAGATAGCATCTTTTTTTTTTCCCAGCAAAGTATGAAGCTAAATTCTCTGAAAAGAGGGAACCATCAGCCATTCGATGACACTCCAACCTACGCACTATTAGAGTGGGAGTTGGGAGAAAGATTCCAGAGGCAGAAAAATATTTGCTTTCCTCCAATCATGCTCAAACAAAAAGTACTATCTACTATAGGTATGAGGTATCTACTCATTCCCAGAGCCAAGATCTTCTGCTTCATCTGGGCGTCTCCAACTCATCCCGTGTTCCTGAATGGAAGCAAGAAAATGGGGTGAAGAGTCACAAGCAGTGCCATGTGGGAGGCAAGTGGTTCATTGGCACATTCCCCCTTTCCACCAGGCATCTTTTCAAAGATCCAAATCACACGCTATTTTTGTCTGGGCGGCCTGCCTCTCCTCAGTCAGCCAGCTTTCCTCTCTAATAAGCTGTCCATTTGCAAACCTGTTCCAGAGAGCTGGCCACTCTGGCCTGAGCTGGGCTGAAGCCTCTTTAGTCTCATGTGACCTCAGCTAACTTTTTCGTCCAGCTCTCACTTGGCAATATGCCCAAGGTCTTCATGAAACACCATGAACCAGTTAGGGGATGAAGGGGAGCACACCTCTTTCTTCCTCGCATTTATTCCTTTTCTTCTCCCAACCTCTCCACGTGTTCAGTAAATATTAGCAATGCACATGTTAAAAGTTTCTCGTCTCCTTTCCTGGGAGATGACTGACAGCCCTTAAGTGCAGTGTCTTTTATAACTGAAGTGACTGACAGTCTTCAAGGAGAGAGCACTTTTCCACAACTTTCAAATGTGACTTTGTCTCACTAATGTCGGCTTGTACATGTCTGTGTAATTGTGTTGCTCTCAATGCTTTTAACCCTCTATGGTGGCAGTTTTCATTCCTTGTGCCTTGATCTAGACTCCTTGGGGGAATAAAGGAAAAGCATAAAGAAAACCCAGTGTGGATGCCACCAGCCCAGGGACTCTAATTCGGCAGGATTTCTTTTTTGGAACCAGGACTGAGTGAAACCTCCAAGTTGCTAATCTCTGGAGAGCTTCTCAGATTTCCCAACTCTGAGATTTTAAACTTTCCTATTCAAAGTGGATTAGCTAGGCACCAAATGGGGAAGAAAGAAAGAAAGGAGGAGGGGAAAGAAGAAAAGGAAAGTGAATGTGGCTTCTTTCTTGGGCCAAGAGAGCAGAACTAAAGGTAAGCATCTGAGGGGAGGTAGGTAAGGGATGAAAGACTGAGGAAAATGATAAAAAGAATGAGGAACATGAAGGAGAGCTCAGTTAAGAATCACCTCCAGCTAAAAAATAAACCTTCATTCAACAAATTCTCAACATCATCAGGAAATAGAACTTTCAGAATGTGGGATAAATTATTTTTTAACTTGTTCTTTTAGATCTACAGCTCTGGACAATCAATTTGTAGAACACACACAGTGGCAAGACAAGACAAGACATCACCCTGAAATGGCATTGGTTCTCTTTGAAAATGAAAGATGAATAACAGAAAACACACAAGGAATGTAAGATGTGCTAAATATTTGTGTTTAAAATGTGCTAAATGAAGATGTCTGGACAAGTTATGGGATATGAATGCAATGGAATGCTATTATTCTGTAAGAAATGAGGAAGAGGTAGTTTCAGAAAAACCTGGGAAGACTTATATGAACGGAAGTGGAGTGAAGTGAGTAGAACCAGGACAACAATTTACATAGTAACAGTAAAGTCGTAAGAACAATCAACTCTGGAAAATTTATGAACTCTGACCAACATAATGACCAATCATATTCCAAAGTAGTCATTATGAAGCATGTTACTTATCTGCAGTTAAATGCAAGTTGACAGACTCATAGTGCAGCTAGAAGCATATATTGTTTTCCTTCTTTTTTGGGACATGGCTAATATTTGTTTCAAATGACTATGTATTTGTATTGGACTTTGTTTTTTTTGCCTTCTCAATGGGTAGAAAAGGAGGGAAATAATTTGGAATTTAAAGTTTAAAAAGTATGAATATATACTTCTATAAATATATGTTAATGAATATAAATTAATATTTAATATACTTCCAGAAATATATTTATAAACATATTACACATATGTTTTAATTATGTATTATACTGACTTGTATAAATAGTATCTTTATGTTTTGCAAAGAACTTTGTATATGTGCTTTATTTTATCTTTCATAACAACCCTGGGAAGTGGGTGCCATTATTATCCCCAATTATCAGATGAAGAAACTCAGCCTGCCAGAGGTTAACAGACTTTGCTCAGGGCCCCACATCTAGTATGGATCTGAGGCAATATTTGAACTCAGGGCTTCCTGACTTCTAATGCTCAGTGCTCTAGGCCACTTAGCCACACTGGACACTAGATGCTAAGTTTTTGTTTTTTTTTTTTTTTATGTTTATTTATTTATTTATTTATTTATTTTTAACATTTATTAATAATCATTTTTAACATGATTACATGTTTCATGCTCCTATTTTCCCCTTCACCCCCCGCACTCCCCCCACCCATGGCCGACGCACATTTCCACTGGTTTTGTCATGTGTCCTTGATCAAGACCAATTTCCCAATTGTTGGTGGTTGCATTGGTGTGGTAGTTTCGAGTCCACACCCTCAATCATGTCCGCCCCGACCCATGCATTCAAGCAGTTGCTTTTCTTATATGTTTCCTCTCCTGCAGTCCTTCCTCTGAATGTGGGTAGCATTCTTTACCATAAATCCCTCAGAATTGTCCTGGGTCATTGCATTGCTGCTGGTACAGAAGCCCATTACATTCAATTTTACCACAGTATATCAGTCTCTGTGTATAGAGTTCTTCTGGCTCTGCTCCTTTCGCTCTGCATCAGATCCCGGAGGTCTCTCCAGTTCGCCTGGAACTCCTCCAGTTTATTATTCCTTTTAGCACAATAGTATTCCATCACCCGCATATACCACAGTTTGTTCAGCCATTCCCCAATTGAAGGACATCCCCTCCTTTTCCAGTTTTTTGCCACCACAAAAAGCGCAGCTATAAATATTTTTGTACATGTCTGTTTATCTATGATCTCTTTGGGATACAAACCCAACAATGGTATGGCTGGGTCAAAGGGCAGGCATTCT
>NC_058130.1:599370567-599408202 GCF_016433145.1 Gracilinanus agilis | reverse complement strand
TCTCTCTTTCTTTCTTTCTTTCTTTCTTTCTTTCTTTCTTTCTTTCTTTCTTTCTTTCTTTCTTTCTTTCTTTCTTTCTTTCTTTCTTTCTTTCTTATTCCCTTACCTTCAGTCTAAGTATAACTTTTAAGTCAGAGGAGCAGAAAGGAGTAACCAACTCTGTTAGGCTGTCCGCCCACAGTCACCTAGCTAGGAAGTATTTGAGGTAAGATTTGAAACCAGGCTATCCTGAATTTAGGCCTGGCACTCTATCCATTGTGTTACCTAGTTGCCCCTATTATTCTCATTTTTGATTAAGTGACTTCCCCAGAACAACAAAGAGTTAGAAAAATGTTTTGGATTAGATATGAACTCAGGTCTTGCCTATTCCAGGGTCTGGTACATTATCCACTGCACCTTCTACCTGTCTATAAGAACTTAGAAGTTTAGAAGTATAGAGATACTACATGAAGGGAACACACAACCAAGACAAGTTAAAACTCTGGTGCTGCAGGTGGAGTGGTGGATAGAACACTAGACCTCAAGTTAGGAAGACGAGTTCAAATCTAGTCTCAGACATTTACTAGCTATATAATCCTGGACAAGTCACTTAACTCTTTTTGCCTCAGTTTCCTCATTTGTGAAATGATCTGGAGAAAGAAATGGAAAACCACTTCAGTATCTTTGCCAAGAAAGCTCTAAATGGAGTCATATAGAGTTAGACGTGACTGAAATGACTGAACAATGACAACAAGTTGCAGGGATCTTTAATGTCTTATGCTGCTCCAGTATGCTTGGCCAGTGTTCTTATGCTGCTCCCCTGAGGGTGTGGCATCTTTCCCAGGAGATTCTTTCCTGTTGGCTCCCAGGGAAGATTTTGAGCATCAGCAAAAACTCTACCAGGGTACCCTTTATCTCATTGTTTTACTACTTGCTCCTTATATCCTGCCATTTCATCAAGTAGACGGGAGAAATTCAATTCATAAGATCCCTTCCCATGATTCCAACTCTCACTACACTTATATCACATACAATAAAATCCTAAAAATCAACAAAATAGATAATAGACACATTCAAGGAATTCAAGGAAGAAACAAAATAGCAAGGGAGCCCCAAAAGTATTAGTTCAGTTTTAATATATGTATTATGTATAACATTATAGTATATATAATGTTATTATATTTTATGTTGTTATAATTGTAGTATATATTATAAATTATGTGTTATATAATGTCACACGCATATACATATACACATAGGCACAGGAAATAAGAGAGAAACTAGGTTCAGCCAAAATTCTTACGAGCTCTAGCTAGAAGGTACCTTAGAAGTCAAATAGTTTAATACATTTAATTTTTAAAGGGTGATATTAAGACCCAAAGAAGTTAAAGGAATATTGGAACAAGAAAACTGAGCTGTTGGGAATAAGGGTTGAAAGTATGACAACATCCATGGAAGAAGTCAAAATCACAATCAACACATTGGAGGACAGAATGGCACAAGGGAGAGTAAAAACAGGAAAACAATCTCAGAAAATTACTGGGGAAAGTGAGAAGTAAAGCAGAAAAAAAGTTATGCATTCGTACAACAGATTGAGAGGTAATTTCAGAAATTTTCATGGAATATGGAAAAAATTGAAAAAATAATCTGGCCACTATATTTCAATAAATTATACCAAAAAAAAAAAACCCATTTCTATAAGCATGGGAAATGACATATGGCAGCCTGGATATAGAGAGAATTCATCAAGAGCCAATAAAGGAAGAAATCAACACCCAACTTAGCTTGCATATGATTATTTTGGAAATGGACAGAATGAAAAGTCTTAAGAAATTTGCTCACCACAGTAACAATAACAGTGATGTTATAACAATGATCAATAGTGAAAGACTTAGCTACTCTGATCAATAAATACAGTGATCCCAGACAATCTGAGATGAAAATTGTTAATGAAAAATGCTATGTATCTCCAGAGAGAGAGAACTAATAAACTCTGAGTGCAGACTGAAGTATACTTTTTTACTTTATGTTTTTTACTTTTTGTTGTTTTTCTGCAACATAACTAATATGAAATATATTTTGCATAAATCCACATGTATAATTGATATCCTATTGCTTGCCTCCTCAATGGGAAGGAGGGGACAGGAAAAAGGGAGAGAATTTAGAACTCAAAAAAATTTTTAAAGAATATTAAAAATAAACACCTGATGACAAAAAGGTAAATTATAAGAATCTTGCTCCCCAATATTTTTTTAAGAAAAAGTAATAGAATTGCCAAAAAGAGGCTAAGCTACCTGAAACTGTCAAAAATGATTTGCAGGATAGCTAGGTAGCAAATGTAAATAAATAAATGAAACTAGTAAATATCTGAGGCCAGATTTAATAATTAGGCCTAGAGTCAGGAGGACAAGGAATCTGGCCTTAGATACTTCCTAGCCGTGGGACCTTGGGCTGGTCACAACCCTATTTGCCTAGTCCTTTCTCTTCTGTCTTATAGTTGTTACTAAGACAGAAAGTAAAGATTTAAAATTTTTTTCTTCTTTCCTTTTTAAAAGAAAGACTCAAAGAAATGAGCAAACTCAAGTTCTAACAATGAAATATTAATAACTCAATTTATATAGTGTATTAAGGTTTGTAAAGTACTTTTCTAAAAATAACTTTGCAAGACAGATATTGCAAATATAATAGGGGCTTTCATGCTGCATGCCCACATTTTCTAATCTGAAGACACCCTGCTTCTGGGAGGCGACATCCTTTGCTCTCCTACCACATGGATGGGAACAGACTCATTCCATTGGCTGCAACCTTTGCCTTTAAAACTGCCAGACTAGGACAAGCTCCCTTTTTTTTTTTTTTTAAATATTGCAGCAGGAAAGAACAAGATTTATACCTCCCACATGTTGAGGAGTATGTTTGTAAATTCGTTATTATTCCTTTGAAGTTAATCTTCCTTTGTAAAAATCTAATCTCACTGTTAATGGATAAATGTAACTGGGGAATAGAAGACTCTCCCGTATTTGAGGAAACCCTATCAGTGGGATTTGGAGTCAGTGGCAGAGAGCCTAGATTCTAGAAACCCCTAGATACTAGAAAATGCTGTAAAAATTAAATAAAAATTTTAAAAGCATAGAACCTTTTGTAAGAGGTGAAACATAATACATCTAGCCTTTAGGCAGTGAGAGCCTGGGTAGTCAGTATTACACAAACATCATTATCCCATTTTACAGACGAAGATAGAAGAACCCCAAATCTTAGAAGTAGTAAGTGATGAAGTGGGGATTCAAACTCAGGTCTCCACTGACTCCAGGGCTTTCTACTTCTATTATATCACAGTGCTTCCAAAAATATGACTTCAAGAAAATGCACTCAATTATCAACAGAAGTGCAAAAATGAGTACTAACGCATTGAAGGAATTAAAGGTAACAACAACGATAGCTAGCATTTATACAGGGTTTTATTTCAGTTGTTGTCATCATTAAAATTTGCAAAGAATCTTACAAGCATTATTTCATTTTATCCTTGTAACTACTATGGAAGGTAAGTGCTATAATTATCCTCATTTTGCAGATGAGAAAACTGATACAGATAGAGGTTAAGTGACACATAGCTAGTAAATAGATTTGAACTCGGGTCTTCCCCAGGTTCAGCCCTTTGTTTACTAAACCATCACAGACCTGTGAAATGAACAAATTACAAGATGAAATAAAGAAGGAAGCAAATATGATTTACAAATCTCTGGGCTGGATGATAAACTGAACTCAGCAATTATGTGATTTGGTTTGGATAAAAGAACAAACTATAGAAATGATAACCATTTACTTAAATGATAATCATGGCAGAAATAAAGGAAGAGTAAAATCAGATGACTAGCTTAGATCACTATGGTAAGGATGTCTATTTTTCAAATTGATTTATACATTCAATGATATGCCAATCAAAATATCAGTGGGCTACTTCATAGGACTAGATAGAAAAATGACA
Source organism: Gracilinanus agilis (assembly GCF_016433145.1). Taxonomy (NCBI): domain Eukaryota; kingdom Metazoa; phylum Chordata; class Mammalia; order Didelphimorphia; family Didelphidae; genus Gracilinanus; species Gracilinanus agilis. The sequence continues at coordinate 599,404,241 of NC_058130.1, read as the reverse complement.
TTTATACAGAAAGACCACAACAACAACAAAAAAAGAATAAGAAGAAAATCATGGGGGTGGGGGTTGAGCAGCCTACAGAATATTATCTGTGTGAACCTGCTCAGGAGAAAATAACATACAAGATTTACTTGATAAAGTTTTATCAAATAAATGTATTCCCAGAAAAGGTAGTGGACCTCCTGTCACACAGCAAGACTGAAGAATGACCACTGTACCATTTATGTGCTCCATTAGAACCTAAGAGTTTCAGAGAAAGGCCCTTTGCAAATGGAGTGGACAACTTGGGAGAAGATATCAAGAGTCATACAGAATAACAAGACCTGGGTGGATTACTCTCTGTACTTTTGGGAAGGATGTTTTTCTCTCTGGGTCTCTCCTTCACTTGCTTGGGTCTTTCTCTCCTCTATCTTGTCTTGTCTTGTCTTGTTTTCTCGTCTTGTCTTGTCTTGTCTTGTCTTGTCTTCTCTTCCCTTCTCTGTTCTTAAAAGCTAGGATAGAAGAGGACCAGTTGTAGAAAATCCTACAAAGCTAAAAACATTTTGAATAGGGGCCCAGTCATTGGTCTATATAACTACTGTCTGAAGCCATGCCTAATTAAACTCAGAAGGGATCATCATCTTCGACTGGTGAATCATAACCAGAAAGGGAAAAATTTTCAGCCATAGCAAGTCTCAAATATCTATTTAGCCATAGAGGTGTTATTGTCTCATTGGTGGAGAAAAGTGCCTATACTAATGAAACCACAGATGCTTGAGATATTGATGTAAATCTAAAAAATGTTATATTTATATAAATGTTGTATGCAAATAAAATCCTTAAATCCTAAAGGCATTTAATGATAAACAGAAGGAAAACAACAGAAGAAAATGGAAATGATATGCTAAGATTTTAATAAAACTCTTTTAACCACCAAGGACATTGAAGCCACCCAGCTTGGGCTCTAACACCACAGAACCAGATGTGCTTAGAGAAGAGTTAGAAATAAGTCTAAATGGCTGAGCAAGATGTGGTATACAATTATGAATAAGGTGATCATAAAAAACCTGGAAAGACCTATATGAAGTGATGCAAATGAAATGAGCAGAACCAGGAGAACACTGAACACAGTAACAGTAATAATGTATGATAATCAACTGTGAGTGACTTAACTATGCAAAGATCTAGGACAGTTCCAAGGGACTCATGAGAAAAAAGGATACACACTGTCATAGAAAGAATAGATGGAGTCCCAATACAGAATGAAACATATTATTCTTTATTTTTTCCATGAATTTTTATAGTGTAAGCAGTAAGTGTCCTGTTTTAGAATGTGACAAAGAAATATGTATTATATGATTTAAAAGTGTACAGTCTATAACATATTACCTGCCTTCTCACATATTACCTGCCTTCTTGGGGAGGGAAAAGGGTAGGAGGGAGTTGGGGAGAGAACATGGATTGCAAAATGTCAGGAAATGAATATTAAAATTGTATCAACATGCAATCTGAAAAAAAATTAAAAAGACAAAAAAAGAAATACCCAAGAACGAAGACAGCAAAAGCAGCTGTCCTAGGCCAACCATGGATAACTGTCCTGGAGGTGAAACAATTCTGAAGGTATTGAGGAATCATTTCAGAATATATTTAAAAAAAATATAACAGGTAGGCTTCCATAAGAGATATTTTACAACAAAGCACATTTTCCCATGTCATATTTGTCTGATGTAGAGGATACAAGACCTTGCTATATTTGTTGATTCTGAAAAAAGCATTTGATTCAGTAATTTGCAAAACATTATCTTATAGACACCTTTTCAGGCAGGCGTCTTCATCCATACATCAAAATTATTCAAAGATTCTTGAAAGTTAACAACAGAGATAAACTTCTTCAAAATCCATTTGATCATAAATCTCAGACAAGGTGTAAAAGAGGAGACGACCACTTCCCAGAGATGCTCACCACTATAATAAAGGAGATCCCATGCCCAGGCCAAATTGAAGAGGCATTCCTTGTGGAAGTGAGTTCCTCTGGATGTTACTGTTTACAGATGGATTTGTTTTAGTCCCATCAAATGTGAAATGTGGTAAAGCCTTCAGGGATAGATCTGTAACCACTCAAAAGCACTTGGCCTGACCTTCAAAGTGGTCACCAACGGAAATACCAAGTGTAGGAAGAATGTCTATTTCCTGGACTATGAAATAAAATAAAATGGACAACCTATAGAGTTTTCCATTAGAATGTATACCTAGATCAAAGGGACAAATAATGAGTTGGGCTCAGAATTAATTAAAGGGGAGGAGAGGAGTGGGCTGCATTGCCTTCCATACATTCCAAAGTCATTTCAATGATCCCATGTTTCTCCAGGAAACAAAGGTCTGTCTTTTTCATGCCAGTATTCTAGGGATGGTATTGTATGGCTATATGACAGGGAACACAACAAGAACTGACCATGAATATTTCCAAGAGGACACAGTGGAGAGACACATGGTGACTATAAGCAGGATACAACATATAACCAATAAGGAAACTCCTCATGAACTCATTATGGGGACACATAATATGTAGAGAGAATAGACTGGTCACCTGACAGGAACAACAAAGGAGAATGCAAGGACAACTCAATGTCAGGAGAAACTGAAGAATGTTCCCAGCCCTTATGGCAAACTTATGGGAAAATATGAACAAAAATCACGCAGGTTGGCAAACGATTAGATTGTTTGTAATCTGCATCATTGAGAGGATCCAAATTGGTAGGATCATAGATCCATGTGAATATTTGAGTACAAATGTTATGACATAGAAATCTAAATTTATTCATGTAATGATTTAAACCTATTTATTTCATGTATTCATGTACATAAATATACTTTCATGCTTCAAGGATCTGTGATTTCACAAGTGTGAAAACTCACCTGCAGTGAGTTATAACCTTTCTACAACAGTTCAATATTCTATAGTTGAAAAAATTCATCTTTTGGAAATTGGTATCTTCTATTGATTCTCCTCTTTGGTCTTAATTCAGCTAGTCCTTACGTTACACAGGCTAAGCTTTTCTAGCCTAGCAGGACTTGATCATACGTGAGATCCACTGGTCCAGCCTTGGAGAACACACAGCCATCTCAATGAGACAATGAAATAGATCTTGAGTAGAGAACAAAAATATAACTACATATTTTTAACATCCCAGTTAAAGAACATGTGATAATATCTATATAGCACTTAAGAGATCAATCTTGACATTGTTTTAATGCTACATTTAATTTCCCCTTTTGAAATGGAAGGGAAAAATTCAGAAATAGATATTAACCAAAGAAGAAGTCTGAAATCAAGTCATTGTCTTGTCTTATACATATCTGCAAGCTTGACTATAAGTAATTTTGTTGGGGAGGGAGGGGCTCAAGCACCTTAACTAAAATCTGAAATGAAGGGAGGTGGGGAGGGCAAGCTTATACTTTAAGAAGGGATATAATGTTTTCCTTCATCACTAAGCAAATTGGGCTCCAGTCTTCCAAACACTTTACCACTGGGCTGATGTCAAACAAGGAAAATTTCAGTCTGAGAAGAATTTTTTTAAGAAGTGATCTGTCACTAAAAACAGAAGGAACAGAGAAAGAGAGCTAGATTGAGCATAATAATGGAAACTTCATTTCAGTCATAACTGTAGTGTTAATGTGAATGCTGTAGTGAGATTAGTATCATTGAAGCAGACAAGTCTTATTCCTATTACCCCACCACTCAAACTGCCAACCTGCCATCAAAGTCACAGAATTTTAGTGCTGAAAGGGACCTTAGAGATCATTTTAAAGGAGGGTTTTTTTTTCTTCCTCACTTTTATTTTTCCTTGACGTTTACATCTGAGTATTGAGATGATGCCATTTCTTTTGTTCTTTTTTTAAAAAAATCTGGACCTGCACTGAAACCCAGAGAGTAACGTCAGTAGCTTTGGCAAATAGACATAATAAAACCCCATGATCACAAAGTGTAACAAGGCACAGGAAACAAGTGTAACTTGGGGTAACCTGTTGCTTAATTATCTTGAATTTAGTCAGGTTTTCATGCATCTCTTAGTGCAGAAGGAAACAAAATGATGAAAGGTCAAGGTGGTAGGTATTGGAGGGGAGGGAGAAAACTGAGGACACCGGTACACTGCTGGTGGAGCTGTGAACTGATTCTACCATTTTGGAGAGCAGTCTGGGGTTATGCCCAGGGAATTGTGGAACTGTGTTTATGCCTTTTTACCCAGTGGTGCCACTATTGGATTTATTTCCAGAGGTGATCAGAGAAGGCAGATGGGGTGCCTCTATGTTCTAGGATATTTATAGCAGCTCTCTTTGTGGTGGCAGGGAGCTAGAGATTGGAGGAATGTCCATAGGTTGGAGAGTGGATGAACAAGTTGTGCCATGTGATGGTGGTGGAGTGGTGCTCTGCCCTGAGATGTGATGCCGGTTGATTTTGGAAAGACATGAATGAGATTGTGAAGAGTGAAATGAGAATAATTAAGAGAACATTCTAGGGAGCAGCTGGGTAGCTCAGTGGATTGAGAGCTAGACCTAGAGATGGGAGGTCCTAGGCTCAAATCTGACCTCAGACACTTCCCAGCTGTGTGACCCTGGGCAAGTCACTTGACCCCCATTGCCTACCCTTACCACTCTTTTGCCTTGGAGTCAATGGAAGGTAAGGGTTTCAAAAAATAAATTAAATAGGGGGCAGCTGGGTAGCTCAGTGGAGTGAGAGTCAGGCCTAGAGACAGGAGGTCCTGGGTTCAAACCCGGCCTCAGCCACTTCCCAGCTGTGTGACCCTGGGCAAGTCACTTGACCCCCATTGCCCACCCTTACCAATCTTCCACCTATGAGACAATACACCAAAGTACAAGGGTTTAAAAAAATAGATAAATAAATAAATTAATTAAATAAAAAGAGAACATTCTATGCAGCAATAAAAACATTGTTTGAACAATGACTTGTGTATGTTCACCTCCAAAGAAAGAAGTGATAAATAGTAACAAGCAGGACACATTTTTATATACACATATATCTATTTGTTAAATTGTTGATGCCTTCTCTAGTGGGTATAGGGGAGGGAGGGTAGGAGATACATGGAAATTTTAATGTAACAAACAAATTAATTAATTGATTCCCAAAAAGGACAGCTGTTGTATCATTATGCATACAAAATTGTGTTGATTCTGAAAATTCTTGAAAGAAAGCCTATCACCCGCATCTGAATCTACTCCCCACTCCCTGTTCCTCAACCTTTATGCATTTCAATGATGAAGAGGGTTTAGGTCATTTGGATTTATGCCTTCCCTATATACAAACTGAAAGCAAAACTTTCGTGGGTGGGGGTTATAATGTCACTATAAGATATTTCTTAATCGCACTGCTGAGCATTCTTCCCTTATGATTTGGATCTAGGAATTGCTGACTTGTGTTGCGTTTACACATCGTTGAAACCAGTTACTACTATTTCATTGGTAGACCCAGAGGAGAGGAGTCAACTGTGAGAAGAAAAGATGGGCAGAGGGATAGGGCCACGGTACTCTCTACCCATGCCTCTCCAACTCAATCTTGTATTTGCCCTGTTGAGTCTATGTTGAGAGTGATGATTTCTGGGGTGGTAAACAAGTGAACATGGTGGGATCAGGTCTCTCTGTGTCTGAGTTGATAACTTCTCTTGGTAATTTCCCAGATCTAATCCAGCCCAACATGGACTCTTCATCTAGAGTTAAAGAGGAGATGGCAGGGTCAGATAATGAAGGAGTGTTAATAACTAGTAGGGGCAGACTAAAGGAGATATAAGTGGGAGTAGAGAAAGCAAGGAGGTGGGTAAATATCTACTTTGTTTTTTACATCATTTCATTTTCCAATATTTTATGTGTTCAATGGACTTCTTTGTTATATACATGTAATACACACATACTTTCATATAGTAAGAATCTACTCCTATTTTTTTCTAGAAAAAATAAAAGATGTGAGAAACATCTCAGGCAGGACATTGACATTGTCAAGATATTAAAACATGACATATCTGGGTACCGATGAATAATTTCCCATTCTACTAGCAAAGAAATCAAAATCTATGAGCTGCCAAGTGAAGCAGTATCTCAAATGAAATGACCAGAAGTATGGACTATATGAATGACTTGAAGTTTTTTTCTCACCTGTTCTAGAAGGAGTTGGAAGGTTTGCATTAAGCCCTAGAACTTTTCATTCCTTTCATCCTGGAGAAAGGTGAAATTCTTCCCTCAGGTGATGCGGAGAATTGGGATAGTTGCCATTTCTGAAATATATGTATTTACTGTTTACAATTTATTATCCTTTTACCTAATCCAATTAAAACATTTACTGAGATGTATTGCTTTTCATAAAAGCTTTGAGTTGACAGTTGTGATGGAAAGCAGAGATCAACTAATTAGGTGAGGCTGAGCCAAAAGATTTTTGCTGTTGGACATATGTACATAGGAACTGGGTTCATTTTCTGCAAAGGACAAAGGTGATGAGTGAGAGGCAATAACTGACCATCCTAATGGGCCTGGCAGCTTGACCGATGCCTACTCTACCCACTGGTAGTGATTACATGCGGACACAGGTCTGTGTGCCAATATGAAATGATGAACAGGTTAATTTTGGAAAAACAAGGAAAGTCCTTCATGAAATTATGAAGAGTGAAATGAATAGAAACAAGAGAACATTATATACAGCGACAGAAATATTGTTTGAAGAATGATTTGTATGTTTCTCTTTTCAGAGAAAGAACTGATGAATAGAAGTAAGACAGACATAGTTTTCTACATACATATATCTTCTTGTCAAAAGAAGCCATCTTTAATAGGGGAAGGAGAGAGAGGGCGTTAACTGAGTATTAAAATGCAACAAACAAATTAATTAATTAAAAATAAAGATATACATGGGAGAGAACAGGAGGAGGAAAAAAGGAAGGTATGGTGAAAAATTACACTCCCCTTCCACTTCTAAGTCACTTTGTCTCTATGTTTTTACCTTTATCTCTAATGATGTTTTATCAACAGTTTTAGTTACTGAGGCATGAAAATTTGAACTGCTCATTTGTGAACTGGACACATTTCTGAGAGGGTAGTTCACATAACTGTTTTCATGCACATGCCATGCTATTTATTTAGAACTGGTTAACTTTTACAAAGTGTGACTGGGTGACGTGAAATTTGAAGGGTACTCGAACCTTTGCTATTTCTATATTTATGTAGAATTTTTAAAAAATTTATAGTACTGCTATGGACAGACAATTTAAAGGTTAAAGAAGGGAATAGGAAATGGTGTGCTTGCAAATGGAGCACTGTTTGTAAATATCTCCAAACAATTCTTTTCTCCTCTATAGAGATAACTTCTCTCTAGCTTGGCTCTGCCCAGACATAGGGACTAGCCAATGGGAAATAATGTTCTCGGGGTTTGGAAATGGTGGCATAGCATGAATATGGCTCGCTAATACTCTGCCAATGTGGGTAACATCATGGAACTGGGAATAGTTAGCCCAGAGAACAGAAGACTCAGGGTGGGGAAGGAGGAAATATTAGAGAAGTCACCAAGAATTTAAAGGAATGTTTTTTGGATGAATGAGTGGACTTGTTCTGCTCAACAAGCAGAAGTAAGAGCAATGTTTATCCATTTAGTACCAGGAAATTAAGATTTAGAGGATGCATGTCAACCTTGACTTGACCTCAAGAATTGGCCCCACTCCTATAAAACATTCCAAAATACTTACTCTATTGATAGAAGGTCAATCACATTATTTTTGTGTACATTATTTCATTATTCTTAATACCATACCATAAGATCCAAAGAGATAATGTGGCATAATGGACAGAGAGCTTAGATTCACAAAGACCCGCTTTCAAATTCTGACGCTGACCCATAATAGCTGTGTGATCATCAAGAAATCATCTAAACTCTCCGTATCCTAGAAGCTTTCTGAGAGTACAATGAATGAACTAGGTTAGCTCAGTGACTCAGTGGATAGAGAGCCAGGCCTGGAATCAGAAAGGCATGGGTTCCAATCTGGCCTCAGACACATTCTAACTGTGATTAGGCCCTGAACAAGTCACTTAACCCCGATTTCCTAGCCCTTACTGCTCTTCTGCCTTGTACTGGATACTTAGTATAGATTCTAAGACAGAAGTAAAGGTTTTGAAAAAATAAAATTAATTAATTAAAGAGCATTTATTAAATGCTTACTACGTGCTAGTACAAAATGTATACCTAGAAACTCCCAGGTCATCAAAATGGTGTGAATAGCCATGTCTTTTTCACAAATGACCACCCTATGAATGTCTCCTAGATGGAGAGGGTTGACAGGATCTAGAAGGAAGGCAGCTCTTCCTGCCTAGCCAGGCCATAAATGTTACAGAAGTATTGTTGATCTGCATTGGTGAAAAGAGTTTCCACAGTAGGAGTTCCTCGTACTTATAAAATCACAGGTCTAGACTTGAAAAAAAAAACCCTAACAACATCCCCTTCAGAAAAAAAACAACCTAGGAAAATTGTATTATATATTGCTTTTAAATAGCCTGAAACGTTAAATAACGCCTCTACACATGCCTTGCCTTTATATCTGTCTGGCTTGCAGAGTTTTGGAAAAAGGTCATGAAAATATTTTTATATGAGAATCTGCAAAATTTGAGTGACTCAGCCAAAATCTTTCTCTTAATGGAGGCAATTGAAACAGTAGTTCCTCCCTTGGCTAACAAATACATAGAGAATAGTCCACACATTATATATATATATTAACTACAAATCAACTTCATACTCTGAAATCAAAACAATCCACTGCATTTTCTCAATAACAAGTGTCATTTAAGGAGGAAAAAATATCCACAATAAAGAAGAGGGAAAAGCTAAACTATCAAATCACATCTAAATCTTTAAACATTTGAGCTCATCGGTAACTCAAGCTTAAACGATTCTATGACTGCAGCTACTTTTCAAGTCCCAAAGGAGATTTTATGAAGTGCATAAATAAGCATTCCCATTTCATGGAGGCTTGCTGGACCCTTAAAAATATAAAACTGGGAATTCTGACAGAATTGGTAACTAAACTATATTTTTCATTTTTGAACCAATCAATACGATTGTCAGTTAAAAGATGTTTAGTGTAGACAGGCCTTTAAGACACTGAGAAAAACCTCTTGAAACATGAGTACTGCCATAAACTCCAAAAGTTACAGTGAGAACAGATTGATTATATAAACAAGTTAGCTAATTGAGAAGGAAAAGTTAGAGCAGCTCCAGGAATTTTTGAAATCCCACAACTTCCTCAACATACCAAATTTTAGGCTATTAAGAGCCTAACTTAATTACTAGAATGAAATGCTACAGTGAAAAATATCCAAACATTTTCTGTAATGTCAGAGCCCAACTCGGAGACTATGTGAAGATGGTGGGCTGAGAGCTAGCCTTGAAGTCAGAAAGACCTCTAACCCTTGGCTTCTGACATTTTCTAAGCTTGGTGCCTATGGGCAAATCACTTAATCTCTAAGTGACCCAAACTAATCTCTCTTATTATATTTTACTGATGAGTTGCTAATTTACATTATCTCCATTAGATTCTAAGCTCCTTGGTAGCAGGGACTGTCTTTTGCCTCCTTTCGTAACCCCTGCACTTAGCACAGTGCCTGGTCCATAGTAGGGCCTGAATAAATGTGTACTGATTGAATAATTGACTAGTTGGAAAGAGTTTTCAAACCTACAAGTTCTTTATACTGATGAAATCACAGGTCCAGTGAAACCCTTCCCAAACACTGAAACCAACTAACCTTGTTTCTAATGAGAGAAACCTATGGGAGTGCTAAAGGGCACATCTTGACTTCCAGTATTTAGTCACCTTTAGTTATTGTAATTTCTAAAATATGACTGGATTCCTTTCCTAAGTAACAGCCTGTTTTAGGTTTATTATATTTTATCAGGTAACAAGACAGGCATTAAAGTTGGAATCTTTGAATGTATTCCTAATAGATTCACATTAGACACGCAGAGATGATATGCTCTTGGACAATCCATCCTGCCTCCTTTGGCCTCCATGTCCTCGTTTGTAAAAAGAGGGAACTGGGACTAGATGACTCAGGAAATTTCTTTCTGTTCTAAGTCTGTGAGCCTATAATTCCATGAATGATATAGGAGGAAAAAACATTGCTAAGGATCAGAAGACATAAAAACTAAGCCACCTTACTGCTATGTGACCTGGTACAAGTCCCTTCACCTCTCTGGGCCCCAGGATATGTATCTGCTGGTTTTTTTAAGTTTAATAGGGAGAGGCTGCTAGGTAGCATAGCAGATGGAGCATCAGGCCTGGAGAGGGGAGAGCCTGGGTTCAAATCTGATCTCAGACACTTCCTATCTGGGTGACCCTGGACAAGTCACTTAACTCTGATTGTCCATCCCTTATTGCTCTTTTGCCTTAGTGTTGATACTAAGACAGAAGTCAAGGTTTTGTGTTTTGTTTTTTTAACCAGATAATATTTGCCCCTCTTATTTGCCACTTGAGCATTGTGATGCTCAAGTGTGAAAATGCTTAGAAAATACACTTCAAAAACTGCAAAATCCAAGTTCACCTAATGACAAACTTTTCGGACGGAGGATGTGGCTATATTTATTCTGTATTCTGTAATTGCCTACGGTGTTCTCCACAGCTCTTGCTGTATCTGAAAAGGCCGTGTTGTGCCATCAGAAGGAAGCATCTGAAAGGCTGCTGGAATAAGTGAGTTGTAGCCTTGGCCTTTTGATTTGCTAAGGAGGCTGGAGTCCAAGAACTTCACAGATGTGGGGACTTTTGATACGGCTCCAACTGAAACAAAAACTTTCAACAAACCCTGTAGAGGGTTCCATTCCGTAGGATGAGCTAACCCGGGAAACAGTCCCTTCTGGCTGGTTCCCCGGCATTACCAGCAGCTGTGAACTGGGTAAACAGTTCTGTTTTCTGGTTGTCAAAGTGCTGTTAAAACAGATGTGAAACTCAAGGAGGATTAAAAAAAAACCCTCCAAAGGTTATATAGCAGCTGAACATGAAAGGGGACAGTGACAGCTCCCAGAAAATTGAAAAGGGAGGCAGCCTTGTATAACCAGATCTGGCATCCCCAAACACTGCTGGGGAGAAGGGCAGAACAAGGGTTCCTGTTCCTCCTAAGCAGGCATCACCTGGCCAGTTTAGTTGGGAGCGAGGGTGCGGTCCTTTTAGCAACTGAAAGTTTAAAGATTTAAACCGAGAAACACCCCAAACTGCTTTAAAAAAGGGAAAGGGCGACACTCCTCCCCTTGGTCAAAATGGCTTTCCCTAAGCACAGGAGCCTCCCCAGCACCCCGATCCTATAAAATGGCTTTCTGCTCTCTGACTGTCTGAGATGGAGCCAGAGCCAGAGCCAGAGATAGATAAATGGTGCACTGTGGGTGAACTTTGCTGCCGCTGGTTTTGCCTTGCCACTACAAACAGAGGACAAGCTTGGTTTGTTTGATAGGCAGCTCTCCAAACCCCTCTCTTGCAGTTGGAGCAGCGTTGGAATCATGGCCAAAAGGACAACGAAATAAAAGCTTTTGACCTGAGGGGCCACGTTATGGCAGTTATATTGGGACTCGTTTCCATGCCTTTTCTGGGTGTTTCTCTACTCTTTCTTCTTGTTGTTTTTGAAATCCCTTTTTTCTCTCATTTTATCATTCTCTCTCCCCCTTTTTTCTCCTACATTTTGGACCAGGCTTAAAACCTTTAGTTGGCAAAGTTTGTTGTTTTTTTTTTTAAAGATCGAGATTCCATTGGGCCCAGTCTTCACTAGGGAAAAATAACATTGTTAATTGAATTAAATTGGAAACACCTCAATATTTTCCCTTTTGGCCGTCCAGGGACTTCACTCTGCAATTCCACACACTGGCTGATGAAAGCCTCCCTCTGTCTGCCCAGGCAGCAGGATCCAACAAAGGACTTCAAGGGTTCTGAAGGTTTTTCAATCCACTTTCTGTCCTGCTAGACAGCTATTGGGATCTAATAACAATGGACAATCATATAAAGCTTTAAAATTTGCAAAACATGTTATATACATTGGCATAGTGGGAAAAGCATTAGAAGGGGCAGCAAGTGGCTCAGTGGATTGAGAGCCAAGCCCAGAGATGAGAAGTCCAGCCTCAGACACTTCCTGGGTGGGTGGGTGGGGGGGGTGACCCTGGACAAGTCATATAACCCCCATTGCCTAGCCCTTACCTCTCTTCTGTCTTGTAAACAATATTTGATTAAATATTAAATTAAATTAATTAAATTAAATTAAATTAAACAAGTATTGATTCTAAGACAGGAGGTAAAGGTTTTGGTTTTTTTTTAAGAACATTAGAAAGAGTCAGAGAACCTGTGAGCAAACTCTGACTCTGATGCTTATTGCCCATGTAACCTTGGACAAGTCATTTAACATCCATTGCTTCAATTTCCTTATCTGTAAAACTGAGGATTTGGGGACAGCTAGGTGGCTCAGTGGATAGAGAACCAATCCCCGAGACAGGGATTCAAATGTGGCCTCAGACACTTCCTAGCTGTGTGACTCTGGGCAAGTCATTTAAACCCAATTGCCTAGCCCTAACTACACTTCTGCCTTGGAACTGATATTTAATGTCAGATGGTAATAAGGGCTTAAAAAATAAAAACCTAAGGTTTTAGTCTTAATGACTTCTGAGGCTTCTAGTTCCAGACAATATTATTTAATAATGATAGTTGCTAGTATTTATATAGTGCTTTGAGGTTTACAAAGCATTTCCCATATATTATCTCATTCAGTCCTCACACCATCATTGTGAGATGTAAAGTGCAGCCTGTGCAGGTGTTAGAACTCCTTGCTTTTGTTTGCTGAAACCCAGACTGGATGGAGTCTAGTCAGAAACGTGAGCAACTCAGAACTCACATGTGATGGGAATTAAAATAAATTTCGATATTTCAAGATTCTGCTTTTAATAAACCAAAGGAGATGGCAAAAAGGGAAAAAAAATGATACACAGACTGTCAAAGTACAACCATCAATCAAAAAGCTTTGTTGCGGTGCCTTTCTGCACATGGCGCTGTGTGCCAGGCACTCTCCCTGCAATCGAGTGAAACAGGGAGTCTTTGCCCCGAGGGAAATGACAATTGAACATTAAATTGATGAGGACAGACAAGAAGAGAGGCATACTCATTTCCAGTCTCATGGCTTTTAGCATCTTTCCCCTCTTCAGCCCCTTTCCCAGATACTCAGTTCCCAGACACTGCGAGGCACCCCCACTCTATTGTACCTGTCTGTCATAGACCTTTAGGAACTTAGTCAAAAGTGACTCGTCCTGTGCTCCACTAGTGGGCTTTCCAAAATGGCATCTATTTGCCCCGGCAAATTGTCAGCTCCTCTAACTCTAAGACAGGGACTGTGCCTTCTCGTTTTTCTCCAGGAACTGCTGGGTACATTGTAGGGGGCCAAATAAATTGTTGTTAAATAGCTGAATTAATATTCTTTGACTTTACTTCCCTTGTGCATCTTTTGACTGTAGTTTGAAATCCAAAGGAAATACAATCATGACCCAAACTGAAAATTCAGCTATTTTCGTCAATTAATTTGTAGTAGAGTGAAGATAGCTACTCATGTGCTGATGGGCTTTCTCCCCATCTTCCTTCCTGTATAACTTGTGCTTCACCCCCTCACACACATGTGCTTGATCCATGTCAATGACACCAAGAGAGGAAATTCTTGGTGGCAAGCTTTCTTCATTGCACTAGAGGGCAGATTGGGGTGTCCTGGAACATTGTTGCACCATTCAATTGTGTCCAGCTCTTCCTGACCCAGTGTCTCTGGGGAAGGAAGGGCTTCTTGGCAAAGAAACTAGAGTGGTCTGCCATTTCCTTATTCAGTGGGTTCCCATTTTACAGATGAAAAGCTGAGGCAAATAAATATTAAGTGACTTGCCCAAAGTCATGCAGCCAATAAGGGTCTGAGCTCAGATTTGAATTCAGATCTTCTTGACTCTAGACCCAGTACTTTATCTATTGCACTACCTGGCTACCCTTCTTGGGAATGACATGGCATCTCAAACAATGCCATTTTGATAATCACATACATACAGTCTCTGCTCCTCAGACAGATAACAATAATAGGATCAAGGCTGAAATGTTTATTCAGTTTAACTCACACATGTAATAAAAATGCCAGCCTGCATCTCTATAGTGCTTTACAGTTCATACTGAGATATCATACATATTATCTCATACCCATCAGATAAGCACAAGTCATCAGAATGGCAGCATCTCCCTCCACCCTGCCCCATTACTTGTCGTGCTTCTAGCACGGTCCTCACAGCCATCATTTAGGGGAGCAGCAACTCCTATGAAGAAGGGGCCGGCCACCCCTACCAACTGCGACACACACAGAACAAACAAACCAGCTTAGCTGAAGCATTAAGGTACTCTGAAGGAGAGACAAGAGGCAACATGTGCCAGGCAAGTCCAGCCACCATCACCACATTGACCACAGTGACCGGCATCTCCCCTCCGACCTGAATGGTGATCTCCCTAGACCCTGAAGCCAAGACCCTTGGAAATGGTTGTGCTTCCAGCTATCGTCCTGGAAAACAACCCCTGTGGAGATGTAGCCTGGCAACTGCTCCTGTAGGTGCTCCAATTACAACTACTAAAAACCCAGAAAAGAAAATTCTTGCTACCAAAGTCCTTGGCACTTCCAGATGATCGGAGAGCAGAAAACAAAATAATACTAAAGAATAGGCACTTCCATCTGCTTTGCTTCTATATCCTGAGGACTGCGGGACCTTTCCACCTGACTTGCAGCTGAAATGTTCCATGTCTGTTGTCTCTCCGTTAGAATATAAGCTCTTTGAGAGTGGGTCTGGTCTTAATTGTCTTTTTGTATCTCTAGTGGTTAGCAGACTGCTTTGCACATAGCTAAGTATTTAATAAGTGTTCCCCCTGTCATTTATCTAATTTAGCTTTATTGCCATCATCCCCAACTGGCAACTGAGGAAAAGAGAGACAGAATAAGTAAAGGGCCCAAGATCATATAAATAAGTAATTCATAGAGGCCACATATAATGCCCCAACTACTCATATAATGCTGTATCTACCCCAGGACTCTGGGTGCAAAGACTGGGGTTCGTTTCCAAGCCTCATGCCACCTCTCCTTTGGAAGTGAAGTGGATGTTATCAGATCGCAGTTGGGATAATAGAAATGGGATGTTTAGACAAGGAGTGCCCACAATGATTTGCTACCATTCTTCAGAAAAGGCTCTAGATCCCTGCACAAGTCTTATTCAGATTCTTCACCCCCATGTCCCAGGCCACTCTGTGAAGTCAATAAATGACAAGGACGACACTTATTCTTTCTGTATTTCAATTAAGGAAAATGCAGTTCAGGGATGATAAATTCTTCACCCAGGATCCCACAGGAAATCACTAGTGAACCTCAAGAGGGTAAACTGGGATTTCAGATTCCCAGGCAATCTCCTTTCACCACAACATATTATTGCCTTTGATCCGGCGATGACCTTGGACTTGTCCCTAGCACCATTTTTCAAGTGGGTGAGGGGTGATGGGTAAGAGAGTTACAAGGAGGTTAGGAGGACGCCGAATGGGAAGGGTTGGAAGGGAAAGGAAGCTAAGTGGGTTGGTGGTAGGGCAGCTTCGCCTGACTCCTAGGGGGTGAAAAACAAAGAACTGTGCCACAGTTAGGGCACTGAGCTGCAGATAAAATACCTTCCCATAAGCTGGCAGGCTAGGGACGCCCCTAAGCCCTTGGAACAACTCTGCTATTCATATGACTTAATCTATGTCTCTGCTTGCCTGTCTATGAAATTTCACAGAGGTGATGGTATTCAAAAGCACTTTGAGATTCTGGAATAAAAAGGTACTCCATAAAGGCAAAGTATTATTATTATAAGGAACCTGTCATAGGCAGAAACAGACACCACAATGCATAATTTAAAAAAAATAATAAATATCATGCTGTCAAATTGGATAGGGACTGGTTGTTAGATAATTTGGCAACGGTAGCAGAGCAAATGTTCAGGAGAGGTGAGTATTTTTCCACTATTCCAGAAGGCTTGAAGCATAAACAGCAACAATTTGCACATCAATCTTTTGGACTTGTCCATCAAATGTGACTTCCCAGCTTTCTGTGGAATAAAGTACCCCAAACACAGCAGAGAGCAGACCCAAATTGAGCATCTTAAAAGTGGCAAGCTTGCAGGAAGAGCATGTACATTCCACGTGTATTTTTTCAGGAATGTCGGAATATGTAGCACATTAAAAACCAATCTGTGAATTTCTTTAGTGCCTTCCTTCCCTCTTAACAATCCAAAAGGAATTCATTGCTGTGAATGTAGAATGTACTGGGGCACGGCACTCGGGCATAGTTGACACTATCACAAAAGGGGGAGAGAGACAGTCATCTGGACACATGGTACGGAGCAGTAAACTAGGACACCCTCAAGTACAGAGACTAACTCAAACAATAGGTGTGTCCCCATTACCCGGACGGAAACCATCTGTGCAAAGTAGAGTGGGGAACAGCTGCAATATCTGACTTTGCTGGAGTGAGCCCTGTGATGTACTAGGAAATGGAGCCGTGGAAGCCCTCCTAAGCAAAGGTGCTTGGGTAATAATAGCTGTGTTTATGCCTCAGAGGATTAAGGCAATGCCAGGAGGGGAAGCTAAAGACATTAAATGTCAGGAGGGCTAATTTTGGAAGAATGGGGAAGGTGCTGGGGGAAATTAAACAGGATAAAGCCGTGAAAAGAGAAAGCCACGGGAGGAAATAGAAAGTGTTCAGAGGTAAGTTAATGCGTGACCAAAATTACTACTTGCTATCCAGTCATAAATATTCTGTGGGTAAAAAAGGCCAAGGTGGATTAGCAAGACAGCGAAAATGTAATCACTGGCCAGAAAGATGTGAGAAGGCACAGAAAGCTTTTACTGAAAACGAAGAAAGAAAACTCTTAAAGGAAATGGAGAGCAGCCATGCCTTTATTTTTATGTGGGATGGACATTTCTACTACTTCTCTGAACATAATCCACTTACCCTCTTCCCAATCCCTTCTTCACTACTTATAATACTTTTCTCATAATGCTCTTCTCATTTTAATAATTCTCCCTAGCATTGACCATGTTCCATGCCCACCTTAGCATATCATAGTCAAGGACCCATCACCATCACCTTTTAGATTATTAAAAAGGCATTGGGAAAATGGCCCTAGAGGCAGGTGATTCTACCTGTCCATTACGTGAAGGTGTCCTAGAAAGCCAGACACAAAAGCGGGTGAATATCCATATCTCATTTGGTAGACAAAGATCAAAGCCCTGAAGCAGAAAACAAGCATTGAAAGTCTCAGTAGGACACAGGAACTCTGGTATGAGAAAAGTAACCAGCTTTGCCTCACTGCTTACCAAAGGTGCAATTCTTAGGCGTGACCATAGCATAAACCCAAGGAAAGTACTACAAAATACTACAAGAGGGACCTTTAAGTGGCAGGGAGAAGTGTGCCTCTGCATTAGTAACAGTGCAAAGAGGCATTTAAAAACTACAAAGGAAAATTAGGAACACATCAGAGCAGGTTAAAAAAAAAGAAAGAAAAATATTATGAATGCATTTGTGGCAAAGAGGTTCAATCAAGCATTAAACAGAGGAGGGAAGAAGGGAGGGAATGAAAACAATCTACTAATTTATGAAAACCAAATATTTTTTAAAAGTAATTTGAAAATGTTTTGCTATCCTAGATGGTACTCTCCCTCGATTTGTCTGCCTTTCTTTTTTTTTTCTTACCCTCTAGCTTTCTCCCCCTCTATGGTATGTGGTAGAGAAATACCTTTTTGTGTTGTTTTGTTTTGATGGGTGGCGTGTGTGTGTGTGTGTGTGTGTGTGTGTGTGTGTGTGTGAGATGACTAACAAAGGAGAAATTAAGGTTTGGTAGAAGTACTCTAGAAAATAGATCCAGAGTATACTAACAGCTAATGTTTATATGGTATTTTAAGGATTTAAAAGGGCTTTACACATATTATGTTAGTTGATTTTCAAAATAATTCTGCCAAGTAGGTGCTATTTTTATCCCCTTTTTACAGATTAGGATAGTGAGGCTCAAAAAAAGGTGATTTTACCCCCCAAAAGTGAATTTAGTATCATAAAGGTGCCTTCTAATTACTCCCAAATTACCTTATATTTATTTCACTTATATGTACATATAAGGCAGCTAGGGACATGATGGACAGAGGATTAGCCCTGGAGGCAAGAAGACCTGAGTTTAAATGTGGCTTCAGATACTTATTACTTGTGTGACCTTGGGCTGATAGAGACAATAATTATACGTAACTCCCAGTATTGTTGGGACAATCAAATGAATTATTTGTAAAGCACTTAACATAATGTCTGGAACTTGGCAGGCACTATGTAAATGTTGACTGCAATACCAACAACAACAACAATAATAATATATATTCATTACAATTATTGTTGTTGTTATTGTTGCTATTATAAAGTATATGCTATATACAATAAATTTTATTATTATACGTATGCGTGCCATTCCCCCCAATAAAATATAAGACCCTTGAGGGCAGGAACAATTGCATTTTTGTCTTTATATCTCTAGTTCCTAGCTCAGTGCAGGAACATAATAAGCACTTAATACTTGTTGATTGACTTGTTCATGTGTTCATGGTATAAATCCAGTAAATATTTGAAGGGGAATTTGAATCTGGGTCTTTTTGACTCCAAGCCCAGCACTCTATTCTCTACATGGAGTTTTCTCTTGTAATACCTTACCAAAAAGACTGAATTCTAACCATCATAGACATCCAGAACACATGGAAGAACCCAGAAATATTTTTTTCATTAAATCTAGGCATTTCCTTTCTTTTGTTGCTGTTTTCAGTTGTATCTAACTCTTTGTGACCCCATTTGGTATTTTCTTGGCACAGATACTGGAATGGTTTGCCATTTCCTTCTCCATCTCATTTATAAATAAGGAAACTAGGGCCACCACGGATAAGTGGTTTGCCTGCATCACACTGTTAGTAAGTGTCTGAGGCCAGATTTGAACTTAGAACGATGATTCCTCCTCACTTCAAGATTGACCCTCTATCCACTGTACCATCTAATTATCTACTTCCTCTGTCTACTTCTAAATATTCTACTTCTCTAGTCTCTCTAACATCTCTAAATCATCTTACACATTAATATTAATGCTAATATGTTTAAAGCTGTGATCACATCATCCCAAAACTCAAAATCTTCCATTAATTCTCTCTACAGTAAAGCCAAATTTCCTCAGACTGGCATTCCCTTGAATGTCTCTAAAATGCCTCCAATCTTTATGATCCCATAACCCTACTATGTACATGGTAGTATATAATATAATATAATATAATATAATATAATATAATATAATATAATAATCACATAATAAGTGTTTTTTAGATTCATATTTGTGTTCCCTACACATGCTCTATAATCTCACCAAACTTGTCTTTTATATAGTAAAGAGAAAAGAGAAATTTATGATAAATGGAAAGCAGTAGTAAACTAGTATAAAACAGTAGTAAAGCTAAGAGATTTCGGGGAAAGAAAGAAAGAGAAGAGGGAGGGAGACAGCAGAGAAACAAAGACAGCCTATTTCTCTCTCCCTCTAGTTTCATTTGCATCCAAATGAAGGAAGATCTTAGGATCTCAGGGATAATTATCACCCCCATTCCCCAAGTAGCTCTTGAGGGTTGAGGGGTGAGGGAAGAATCCCTGAATTGGGTTTTAAGAATATAGGCTCATAAGCAGAATTTTAACTACAATTAGAAAGAATTTTCTAATCATTAATCAGAGAGTTGACTAAGACCAAGGACCTCAAGACCATAGCAGAGAAAGGGAATCAAAAGAGGAGATTTAGTCTTGGTCTAGGACATTCTGTTAGATTTCTTTGACTAGCTAAACTTTCAGTCTTCAATAAAAAGTTGTGATACCCCTTGCCAGAAGGAGGCATGTCTAGCCATTGTACCATATTAGATAGCAGCAACATGATGGTCCTAAATAGCTGAAGTCCAATAGATGGTGGTAGAGAGCAACTGATGACCAGGAAACTGCAGAAATGTTCAGTGGATATGGTGACAAAGAAGTTGCTCCCTCTAGTAGAGAGTAGTCACATGACATCAACAAAGGATATTCCTAGCTCTATAGCATCAGAGGTATGAGTAGCAGCTTTTTGGGGGTTCCATACATGAGGATGCTATATAAGGGTCTGTTGTGATGATGATGATGATGACAATGATGAAGACAGGGATGATGGTAATGATAAAGATCCCCAAAGCTATCAGGCTTGATATAACCTAGATTAATAATCTGAACACACCCTTCCTATTTTTCTGTCTCTGTGCCTTTTTTTGCATTCTATACCTTCTGCCTGAGATACTCTTCTTCTGTGTTTTTATCTAAGAATCCTACTTGTTCTTTTAAGACTTGTTTGCAAATGTTACCTCTAACAGTTGTTTCCCTCATCCCTTCAAGTAGGAAGTAAGTTCAAACACAAGTGATTTGGGCAACATGTCTTAGCTCTTTGGGTCCCAGCTGCTTCGTCTATAATAAAAACATTCATAATCATAATAATGATTATACATTTGTGTCATTTAGTTATTTCAGTTGTATTCAACTTTTTGGGTGGTGGGTTTTTGGTAGATACTGGAGTGGTTTGCCATCCTACCCAAGCTCATTTTGCACGTGATGAAACTGCAGTAAATAGGGTTAAGTGACTTACCCATGCTTACTCAGCTAGTTTCTGAAGCTGGACTTAAACTCAGGTCTTTCTGATTCCAGGGCTGGTAATCTATCCACTGCCCCACCTAGCTGCTTATAAAAATAGATACATATGTAAAAATGTCTCTACATACATGTAGATATGCATATGTGTAGCTCTACATAGATATGATAAACACACACATACCATTGTACATATGCAAACCTTGTGTAGGTTTATTAACTTAGTGCCCCAAGTGATTTCCTAAGACTAAATTGGCTGTCTATATTGATAGAAGGTATTTGAAATATATAGAAATGCTGATGATTTATGTGCATTTATTTTGTATCCTGCCACTTTGCTAAAGTTGTTGATTATTTCCACTAGCTTTTTAGTTGATTATCTAGGATTCTTTAAGTAGACCATCACATCATCTGCAAAGAGTGATAGCTTAGTCTCCTCACTGCCTATTTTAATACCTTCAATTTCTTTTTCTTCTCTAATTGCTACTGCTAGTGTTTCTAATACAATGTTAAGTAATAGAGGTGATAATGGGCATCCTTGTTTCACTCCTGATCTTATTGGGAAGGCTTCTAATTTATCCCCATTGCATATGATGCTTGTTGATGGTTTTAGATATATACTGTTTATTATTTTTAGGAAAGATCCTTCAATTCTTATACTTTCTAGTATTTTCAATAGGAATGAGTATTGTATTTTGTCAAAAGCTTTTTTAGCATCTATTGAAATAATCATGTGGTTTTTGTTTATTAGCTTGTTGATATAGTCAGTTATGTGGATGGTTTCGTAATGTTGAACCATCCTTGCATTCCCGGTATAAATCCCACCTGATCATGGTGGATGATCCTCTTGATCACTTTCTGGAGTCTCTTTGCTAGTATTCTATTTAAGATTTTTGCATCTATGTTCATTAGGGAGATTGGTCTATAGTTTTCTTTCTCTGTTTTTGATCTACCTGGCTTTGGAATCAATACCATATTTGTGTCATAAAAGGAGTTTGGTAGGACTCCTTCTTTGCTTATCATATCAGATAATTTGTATAGTATTGGGATTAGTTGCTCTTTGAATGTCTGATAGAATTCACTTGTGAATCCATCAGGCCCTGGCGATTTTTTTCTTAGGGAGTTCTTTGATGGCTTGTTCAATTTATTTTTCTGATCCTGGATTATTTAAGTATGACACATGAAGAAACCAGTGGAAAAGTGTGTCAGCTATGGGGGGGGGCGGGGAAGAGAGTAAGAGCATGAATCATGTAACCATGGAAAAAATTTTTTCTAAAAAAAAAATAAAAACAAAATTAGACATTCATTTTTTTTACATAGTCATTATGGGCATTGGTTTTGCTGGATTATGCATGCTTGTGAAGTTTTTATTTTTCATTTTAAAAATCATTATTCAATTGGGAATGAGGACAAGAGAGTTTATGTGTTTATAACATGTTTATAAAAATGAAATAGCAAAAAGTTCAATGTTTTATAACCTAAAGAAAAGAAAAAGAAGGGGTTTCCTCATTGGGAATTCCCTATGCCAGTGAAATCACACATTTGAACAAAAATAGTTATGACTCAAATCATCAAAAAAGAGATAGATTATGTAAAAAAAATGATTTGTTTGGAGTCAGAAGACCTGGGTTCAAATTCTAGCTCTAAAACTTTTCATACTACTTGACAATTTGACAAACTGACTCTTTCTTCAGTTTCTTCTATAAAATGAGGAGGCTGGACCAGATTGTCTAAAAGATCCATTCTAGATCTGAATCTCCAAACCCATAAATTAATATTCAATATCCTCTATTTAAGAAAGTAGCATATTTTATATTATGTTTTGGAAATATTTTCACCAAAAATGTGATTTTTTTCCAATTGGGTACTTAAAGGGTAAGTAAGGCTTACAAACATCCTTCTTTAAACAAATCTATACAGCAGGTGGTGCAAGGATTATTATCTTTGTTTTGTAGATAAGGAAACAGCCTTAAGGAAGTGAAAGGACTTGCCCGGGGTCACACAGTCAGGAAGTGATAAGGCCAACTTTCAAAGGTATCCTCCTGGCTCCTAAGCCATTACCGAGTTCACTCCCTCTCTAATGGCTGATGTCAGTGGAAAGCCTTACTCCTTACAATGACAAATAAAATATAAAAATCTAGAGCATCACCTTTGAGAGAATAATGTGAGATGACACCTGTGCTGGGCTAATCCACTATGCTGAGCCCCAGAGGTAAAATGGAAAAGAATAAGGAATAAGATCTCCATCTACACAATATTCTGTTGGTTAAAAAAAAAAAAGAATTAGGGGATGAGTGGGAGGTGGAAGGGGAACTAAGATAACTGTGCAGAAGGAATTTTAAAAATCACATTTGACATGTGTGCCTCTCTTCATTCTCCAGCACTTTTATGAATATTAACGAATCGGTGAACTTACTTTCATGGCATTCTTGTTAAGCCAAAATCTCTGGCTCCAATGTACAGATCACAAAACAGAAGCAAATACTAAATTTGGAACAATTGTTAAATCTAAAGACTGGGGAGGAATGAGGTCAGAGGTAGGGGAAGCATTTTAGCTATTTCAAACTAAAATTGGCCTTGTCTTAGGATGACTGGTCACTCTTTAGAGGTAGCTAGTGGAGCAGGAGATAGAGTTCTGGACCTAGATTCAGGAAGATCAGAGTTCTAATCTAGCCTCAGACATACTAGCTTTGGGGACACCTAGATGGTAGAGTGGATAAAACAGAGACTTTATCCTGGAGTCAAGAAGATCTGAGTTTATATCTAAGGCAACTTACAGACATACCAGCTGTATGACCCTGGACAAATCACTTAACTTCCAGTTTTCTTTAATTTCCTCAACTGTAAAATTTAGATAGAGCATTTACCTCCCAAGGTTCTTGAAAGCATAAAATAAGATGTGTGTAAAGCAATTAGCACAGTTCCTGAAAAATAGTAGGTGCATAAAAGATACTTTGGGGGACAATTAGATGGCATAGTGGATAAAACAATGGACCTAGAGTAAGGAAGTTCTGAGTTCAAATCTGGTCTCAGATACTTGCTGTATGACCCTGAGCAAGTCACTTAATCTCTATTTGCTTCAATTCTACATCTGTAAAATGGGGACACACTGGAATGGCAAACCAGTATCTTTGCTAAGAAAACTCTAAGGACAAAAGTCCATTATGTCAAACAGATACAACTGAAAGACTGAACAACAGCAATAACAAATAATTCCCTTTATTCATTCATCTGACAAACATTCATTACATGACATTTGACAATAACATTATTGCATGCTATTGCATTTATTACATGACAAAAAAAATACTGTGTTCAGAGACCATGCCAGCCACTGGGGTTCCAAAGGCAAAAAAAGACAGTCTTTACCCTCAAGATTACACCTCCCTCAAGAGGAGGGGTGAAGCAGCAGGTACATAGAGAAGCAAATACAAAATCTATACCAAGCCAATGGCAAGAGAGCACTGAAACGTGATGTGCAATTGGAGCAAGAAAGGGTACTTGTAGGAAGTGGTTCTTAAGCTGAAACTTAAGCTAGGTATTCTAAAGGGAAGCCAGATAGTACAGTGGTATGTTAATCCTGGTGTCAGAAAGATTCATCTTTCTGAGTTCAAATCTGACTTCACACACTTATTAGATGTATGACCCTGGGCAAGTCACTTGACTCCATTTGCCTCGGTTTTCTTTTCCGTAAAATGAGCTGGAGAAGAAAATGGCAAACCCCTCCATTATCATTGCCAACCAGACCACAAATGGTGTCATGAAGAGTTGGACATAACTGGAAACGACTGATCAAAAGCAGATTTTGAGAGGCAGAGGTAAAGGAGGAGGCATTCCAGACACATAATATATATAACCTGGTCAAAAGCACAGCAAGGGGTAAAGGAAAATCACTCCCAAATAAATGTGTGTTGCCTTGAAGAACAAGGAATTGGTCAGATGGGTGGAATACAGAAAGATGGAACACAGAATATTAGAATCAACAAAACAGGGAGCCAGTGAAACTTCTTCAGCTGAAAGTGGTGGAGTTGGACCCATGCTTTAGGATTTTTGATTTGGTAGCTCTGTGGAGGATGCACTGAAGCAGGGACAGTTTGGAGGCAGGAAGACTCTTGTGGGGACCAGGTAAGAGGTGTGAGGGAATGAAAGAGGATGGTGGCTATGCGAATAGAGAAAATGGGATAGATGTGAAAGATGGTATAGACACTGAATCAATTAGATCTAATAGAAAGGGAGAGACGTTGGGGTTGGAGTTAAAGCTGAGGTTATAAAGCAATAGCAATATTGATACTCTTGGGAGAAGTTGGGAAGTTAGGAAAAGGGATAAGCTTGGAGAGAAAGATCTCAAGTTCCGTTTTAGATATATGGAATTTGAGGACTTTCAGTGTAACATGTCCCACGGCAATTTGTTCAGTTATTTTTCAATCTTGTCCAACTCTTCATGATCTCATTTTGGGTTTTCTTGGCAAAGATCCTGGAGAGGTTTGCCATTTCCTTCTCTGGTTCATTTTACAGAATAGGAAACTGAGGAAAACATGGTTAAGTGACTTTGCCCAGGTCACAAAGCCAGTGTCTGAGACCAAAATTTGAACAAAAAAAAGATGAGTCTTCCTGACTCCAGGCCCAGGGCTCTATCCACTTTGCCACCTGGGTGCCCAGAGCTCAGGAGAGGTTAGAGTTTGCTATGTCGATCTGAAAGTCACAATATAGAGATAATAATGGAATATGTTGGTTCTAGTGATATTACCCAGAGAAGATATAGAAAAAGAAGAGAAGTGTGCCTTGGAAATTAATTTAAGGAATTTCATTATGGGAGCAAATGCAGATGATAATCTAGTAAAGGAGACAGAGACACAACGATGAAAACTGAAGTTGGAGAAAGTGTTTGGAAAGTGGGTATTGTCAATAGGGTCAGATGTTGTACTCCATTTTTTTCAAGTGAATAGCTATTTCAGCCCTCTCTGCTACCAAAAGACAAGCACACCAAATAACCAAACCTATAATTCATGATCTTCTCCTTATTTTTGAACAGCACATAAAGAAGGAAGACATGAGGGAGGTGATGTGCGAAATAAAAATGAATAATTCTGGGTAGCTCTAAACTTGACTGCCAATATGCTTTTTAAAAAAAAAATGGAATCAAGCCTTGTGAATGTGGTCTACAAAATGGTCTGAATTGAGATGTGACTTTAATTTAGAATTTGGCTCCCTCAAATGGCCTCAGGAGACAGGCATCTCATTTTCTAAGGGGCCCAAAAGAAATAGCAGTCACCCAGCATTTTTCTTGCCAACTTCATTTCACACAAATGGCATACAGCAAGCACATTCACCTAACAACAGACAACACTAGTCCCTCAAATTTTAGTTCTTTTAGCAGTGACAAGTCTCCTCGAAGTGTTGACAAAAGTGGGTTTCTAGCTTCTTTTTTTCATTTTTTCTCAAGGTAGCTGTTCTGGGGCCTGTCACTGCCTAAAATTCTTGAGGAGTAACCAAAGGGTGGCAGGCAGCTAGGTGGCACAGTGAATAGGACACTGGACCCAGAATCAGGAAGATCTGGATTCAAATCTGGTCTGAGGCACTTACTAGCTGTGTAAACCTGGACAAGTCATTAGACCCTGTTTGCTTCAGTTTCTTTACTTACTACTTTGTGACCCTGGACAAGGCACTTACCCATGCCTGCTTCAGTTTCCTCATCTGTAAAATGAGCTGGAGAAGGAAATGGTAAACCACTCCAGTATCTTTGCTAAGAAAACCCCAAAGAGGGTCACAAAGAGTGGGGCAAAATTGAAATGACAGAATAACAACCACCAAAGGGAAAATATACACAAACAGAAGTAAAACATTTTATGAGCCCCAATGGACAGGCTAACATCATTGAGATGAGAACCACTGATGTGTTTGCTAGGGTAAGGCACAAGAGAAACCAACTTTCAGAGCTCTAAGATTTTTTTTCTATAGTAACATTTGGAAGAACATAGGTTATAGTTCTTTGCCTAGAAATGCTTGTTTTGGGGCACCCTTAAAAATGACAAGAAATATCCCCTGAAATGGGTCAACAGAAATAATAATAGCTGTATAGTTGTTTTCAGTTATGTCCATGACCTCATTTGGGGTTTGCTTCGCAAAGATATTGGAATCGTTTGCCATTTCCTTCTCCAGTTCATTTGACAGATGAGAAAACTGAAGCAAGCAGAATTAAGGAACTTTCCCAAGGTCACACAACTATTAAGTGTCTGAAGCTAAATTTGAACTCAGGAAGATGAGTCTTCCTGACTACAGGTCCAGCATTCTATTTACCATACCACCTAGTTAGTTGCCCTAGTAATAACAGTAGCTGCATATATATATATATATATATGTGTGTGTGTGTGTGTGTGTGTGTATAATATTTTAAGGTCTGAAACATATTTTCATGTGTATGGGGGCTCAGAGATTGGAAACCAGGTGGCTGAACATATATACTTAAAAGATGTAATGATGTGGAATAAAGGACTTGAAGCAAAGGCTTCCACCTAGCTAGTTTGAGTCCTGTTTTCCCATATACATTCACTTGCATGGGAGAACCAAAGGATCATGGAATATGACTGAAAAACTTGATACCTTATGTTCTCATAGTCCACTAACATTGTGGATACCTCCCTGATCTAGCTAATTTTTGCTATAGTGGTTTTGGAGGAAGAAGAGAATAGTGCTGCATTTTGACTTAGGGTCCTTCTAGATACTTTTTTTTTATTTGCAAAGTTAGTTTTCACTGTATTTTATGGCCCATGGGTACCTTACAGTATTTTAACTCAAGCTTGAATTACTGGACTAGCTAAGTTTACATCTGGCTTCTAATACCAGTCATGGATGACTCTTTTGCTAGAGGGTTAGGAAATTTTTTGATTCAATGCATCTAATTATTAATCTGCACCATCCCCACCCTACTGCTATTCATAAGGCTTGAGAAACAAAGCCTCAATCCTCTGAAAAAAGAGCTTTCAGTAAGCTAGATAAGCTCCTAGGAAATTATTTCCAAGATAATTTACTACATTTTCTTAGGATATTTTCTAGAATATGGTAAGGAAGAAGAAAGGAGGAAGAGATTTAGTTATTAAGGGTATTTATAATTAAAATGGAATCCATTGGTGCTAGGAGGCAGTTAGATGGCTCAGTGGCTAGAGCACCAAGCCTTGAGTCAGAAAGACCTGAGTACTAATTTGGCCTCGGAAATTTACTAGCTGAGTGACCCTGGGAAAGTTCTCTGTTACCTTAATCCACTGAAGAAGAAAATGGCAAACCACTCCTCTATCTTGCCAAGAAAACCCAATAGAGTGTACAGACCAAGGGGTCGAGAAGTGTGGGACATAACAAAACAATAACCTGGCTGAAGAGAACAGAAGTTGAAGATGATATCAATCTTTGGGACACCCTAAAGCCAAAGGGAAAATTCTTAATTGGCAATATCTTTACTTAGATATTTATACTTCAATATAAATTATCCTTGTTGAAATATTTTCACTAAGCTTTCCCATATGGGATGCTGATATCTTATTAATCCCAGAGCTTTAAAACATTCCAGTGATAGGGAGAAGATCATTTAAATCTGGGTTGCCTTCTCTTCTACCTCCCCAATAAAACTACCAGAGCTTCTGGGTACTCCTATTTGTTTAACAAGGGAATAAGCCTCACTCCATGGAGGAAAGTAGGAAGGCATGGGCAGTGAACCTCTGAGAGTATCGTTGAACCAAAGCATACTCCCTGGGTCTGTTCCAGCCCAGGAAGCAAAAGGAGACAATTGTAACTAGCAATTTGAACACTTAGGGCAAGCAGCAAGTAATAGAAATGGAACCTGTCATGTATGATGGGAAAATAATACAGGAAGTAATTGATGAAATTGGTTGAGTGTAAAGAATTAGCTGCTCTCCTGGATTCTATACCTATAAAAAAGTACACATGTTAAATTTTTGTGATCCCCAAATTTTAGTACCAGGTTGTCCTACCTTAGTTACAACTCTAAGAAAAGGACTCACTCCTAGTATAATCATTAATGTATAAAAGTGTGGCATATCAACTCCTCCACGGTAGAGATCATGCCACCTATATATTTTGTTTCTCCCCTAGAATGGCTGAATACACAATAGATGTAGGTATTTGGCAAATAGTAGGTAATTGATGAATATTTGTTGATTGTTATCCTTTGTTTTCAAAGAGGACCGATGATATCACAGGATGTACTTGACTTGCCCCTGAATTGGATTTGTGAGGCAGAGTTGCACAAAGTCATCAGTCATGATCTCTTTTCCAGAACCTAGTGGCAAGACAAAAGTCAGGACAACTGGCCAATGGCCCAGGGTGCAATGGATGACCTTTGCGTCTTAGATGTCTGACCAAGCTCTAAGCTCTCCACAGTACCTTCTTCAGCCACCTTCATGGCCACAGAACAAATTGTTCTCATCTGCTCATTCCATGGGGGAAATCTTCACATGCCCCACAATGAGTTGGCGCCCCTCTTCTTGGTTTAGCCCATCTGCTGAGATGGTTTTGTGGGGTGTGGCTGATGCACATACTACAGCTTCTTGGAGCCACAAGTGAGTGTTAGGTGAAAAGTAGACCCTAAAGATGGGTTAGTAGCCCTGAAAGGGGCTCAGCAAACCTCATACCAGAGATGCTAGCTTCTTTGAACATGAATAAGCCAATAAGAAAATGAATACTCTTTAAACAAACTTCCACATTGTCTTTTTTGTCTGTATACCAGTAAGCCTCCAAAACACTCAATCCCTACGCTTTCCATTCAGTTCTAGCCCATGGTTCCATGTTGACACAGCCTCAGTCATACAAAGTTTCAGCTGATGGGTGGAGGTGCTAAGGGGGAGCTGCTGCCTTGGCACAGTGAATGCTTCAGAAGTCTAACTGAGCTGGGGCCAGAAGATTTCATTTTTCAAGTGATTTTGCCAAAACATTCAGAAACGAAGAAAGCAAAAACTCCTCCAAACATGGTTTATTTCCTCTCTTCCTCAGGGAGTAACTCTGGCCCACTTTGAAACTGGTAAAAGATCTCTAGGGGGGAAAACAGTGATCATTCTTCTCCTTTTTAACTACAGGTAGAACAGTCAGTGAAAACCCCTAGGGAATTAAACAACATGTCCCAGAACTTTTATTTGGGTTCATCTGAAACAGTGCTCTATTAATGACTTGATAAAAGGGGGCAAAAGCAGCATTAAAATTGTTTTGATGTTGGGTAAGTGAAAGATACAAGATCAGAAATGTTCTGCCCATGATACTATAGGCAAATCATTGAACTGTCCTATCATATTGTGACCCTGGGCAAGTCATTTAACTATCCTGTAAAAGAAGGGGGTTGAACCAGATGGCTTCTGGGGTCCCTTCCAGTTTTAAATCTGAATTCCTATGATGGAGGAAACCATCTTCAGTATTCGCTCCTTAGCAAGCATTCACCGTTGCTATTATCAGCACTGTGGTATGATGCCTCTGCCCCTGGGTATAATGTTTCCCTTGCCACTATTCTGAGAGCCGGGACTAAACATTGCAGCCAGGAAGTCCCCAAATAACTGGGAGTAAAAACCACAGCTCTAACAAGCCCAGGTCAAGAGTGGAATAGAGAGCTATGGAGCTGCCAGGGTCAGAAGTGGGAGGCAGAAGCAGGGTTAAAAGCAGGAGTCACAACAAGGTCTAAGGGGGTCAGTTTATTGCCTTTAGTGGCTCTGTGGGTGGATGCTGGTTTCTATGCCTGACGGTGTGGGGTTGGCCAGAGCTTCCAGTTTCTTCTGAAGTCCCTCCAGCTAGACAGTTCCTAATGCCACCCTCATGATTCTCCATGGCAACAGCAAAGGTCTTTACAACAGGTTGGACAGAACTCCTGGTGGTCCTCATAATTGCTTATTATTATTTACTGTATATATTTATAGATGTATATATTTATATTATACACACACACACACACACACACACACACACACACACACACACACGGCATTCCTGCCCATCCTCTTCCCCACTGTCAACCTCAATAGAAAGTAGAATTTTAGTAAATTCATCCAGTAGGGAGGAGATAGAAGCTATGACTCATCCGCCTAAGGCCAGGAAGATGTGGCAATCATTCATTCATTGGCTCTGAGGACATTAGTTCTGCTTGGCTAAAGGAAAGAAAACAATGAAGGAAGGAGATAGCATGTGGAGGACCTTGAACGTCATGCTAAGGGGCGTGCATCTTATTCAAGAGCCCAGAGAGCCACTTTGAGGCTTTGAGATGAAGTTGACAGGACTACAGCCATGCAAGATGAAAATTAGTCTAATGGTGATGTATAGGCATAGGGTAGAGGGCAGCAAGGTGGTTCAGTGGTCGAGAGCCAGGCCTGGAGTCAGGAGGACCTGGGTTCAAAAAAAAAAAAATGTGACCTCAGCTGTGTGACCTTGGCAAGTCACTTAATTGCCTAGTCCTTACCACTCTTCTTCTTTAGAACCAATATATACAGTGTTGTTTCCAAGACAGAAGGTAAGGATTTTAAAGGAAAATAGAAATAGAGTGGACCCAGAGAGATCTGGTAGGAGGCTTTTGCATCAGACAGGAAGGATGTAATGAAGATCAGAGAAGTACTGATAAGACTTAGGTTTGAAAGCGGTCTTAAAGGTCAGTTAGCTTAACTCCACCATTTTACATGTAGGTAAACTGAGGTCCAGAGAAGTGAAGTGATTTACCTAAGATCCCATAAGGAAAATGTGGCAGTCAGAGTTTCAAGCCCAAGTCTAAATCTTCTGATCCTTCCATCACACGACACTGTCTTTATTGCCCTCTCTGCAAAGAGTTAGGTTGTTGTCATTCAGTCATTTTCGATGGTGTCCAATTCTTTGTGATCCAATTTGGGATTTTTTAGCAAAAATACTGGGATGGTTTAGAATTTTCTTCTTCAGTTTATTTTACAGAGGAGGAAACTGAGGCAAACAGGGTAAAGTGACTTGTCCATGGTGGCATAGCTAGTAAATGTGCCAGGCTAGATTTGAACTCTGGAAGATGAGTCTTCCTGACTCCAGCAATGTCATTCTCTCCACTGAGCCACCTAACTTCTCTGAAGAGCTAAGTATATTACTAAAAATATATATGTTAAAATGAACAAAAACTAGTTCTGTATTAGGAATCTTGTTATGACTCCTTGATTAGAGACATTTGGCTTTGGAAAAACCAAAGCTGGAAATTATTTCCCTGACCTAATAGCATAAGATGGGAAATCTGTGTAACACACAAAATCTAGAGAGATCACGAAGGTGGTAGAAGTGAGGAGGGGATGAATGTGACCAGAGAATAGGAAAGAATTGGCAACTGATTGGTTAGAGAAGGTGAGGCACAAAACCCTTTTAGAGGGGCAGCTAGGTGCTTCAGTGGAAAGAAAGCCAGGCCTAGAGAAAAGAGGTCCTGGATTCAAATTGGACCTCAGATATTTCCTAGTTGTGTGACCCTGGACAAGTCATGTCACTCCCATTCCCAACCTTACCACTCCCTTTACAGACAAGGGGGCCAGGAAAGAAGAGCAAAAGCTCTTGTCTGGCAATTGTGGTATGGTAGGGAGAGCAGTGGATTTGGAGACAGAGATAAGAGTTCAAATCTTATTTCTTTTGTGACCTTGGGTGAGTCAGTCATTTGACCAGTGTGTTCTCAATCTCTTCACCTTTAAAATGACAGAATTAGACTGGATAACGTCTGATAAGTCTAATCTATGATCATAGAAACCTAAGCCTTGCGTCCCCAGCGAAAGGTAATAAT
Organism: Gracilinanus agilis; assembly: GCF_016433145.1. Lineage (NCBI taxonomy): Eukaryota > Metazoa > Chordata > Mammalia > Didelphimorphia > Didelphidae > Gracilinanus > Gracilinanus agilis. The sequence continues at coordinate 599,371,741 of NC_058130.1, read as the reverse complement.
GGTGAGAATCTGGCAGCAGGCTAAGCCTAGGGTATCTTACTAAGGAAAAGTGGGGGTCATTGGATGCAGTAAGTCCATGACACCCAAATCACTTAATAACAGCACCAGATAGCCTACAAAAATAGATATACATAGACAGCACTGAATTCTAAAAATTCGATATATATATATATATATATATATAGCCAACAGGGGAAATAAACCACATGAGGGAAACATCAATGCATTAAGATCAAATGGGGGAAATTAGCACGGGAAGACATGAGTAATCATTTCAATATTTCAAGATTATAATGACAATTAACAAAGCATTTAGAATGTCTAATAGTTTGATCCATCACTGGCAGGTTAATAGAAAGTTGTCTAATGGGTGTGTGTCTCCTCTCTGCATTATCATCTGCTAGGTAGGGTTCTCACTCTCCCAAGAAAACCTTAAACGACCACACCAATGCAACTATCAATAATATGGAAATGGGTCTTGATTGATGACACATGTTAAAACCAGTGGATATGCCTGTTGGCTATGGGCAGGGAGTGAAGGGGGGGTTGAAGGGGAAAGAAAAAACACGAATCATGTAACCATGGAAAAATTTTTTCTAAAAAATTTAAATACTTTTTTCAAATCAAAAAAAAAAAAGAAAAAAGAAAAAAGAATACCTTAAATGGTCTCTACAATGCAGGCCACAAGTTCCATGATACTAAGACACCAATCAGTTTAAAAACAGACACAAATAAATGCCATAGTGGTTGTCAAAGGAGGAAGCGATCATTGGGAGCGCGGGGAGTGGAGTGGGGTTAAAGTGTCAAGAAAGGATTTAATTTAGCATATTCATAAAATGCTTCATTGATGTAGAACACTCTGCTCAGGATACTGAAGATACAAAATTTAGATATCACCCATATTACTCAGCTCCTGGCCTAATGGGGTTCAAAGTCTTATAGAAGAATCTGACCAAAAACGTAGATAAGTAGGATATAAGATACTACATGTTAAGGCTTTAGAAATGGTAGGATATTGTAGATGGAGGTGAAAAAAGTTAATAAAGAAAGGAAAGGAGAGAAGAGACAGATTGGAAGAGAAGGAGGAAGGAAGGAAGGAAGGAAGGAAGGAAGGAAGGAAGGAAGGAAGGAAGGAAGGAAGGAAGGAAGGAAGGAAGGAAGGAAGGAAGGAAGG